>NC_086367.1:9120238-9402738 GCF_036324505.1 Eleginops maclovinus
TCAAAATGTTAATCATGTAAAAGTACAAAAGTATTGGCATCAAAATATACTTACAGTACCAAGCTAAAAACATGCCTATCAGCACAATGGTCAGGGCCGGGGCTGATTGTAGTGGAGTAGAAGTAAAAAGTAGCATAACATGGAAATACTCAAGTAAAGTACAAATATCTCAAAAGTGTAAGTACAGTTAAGTACAGTACCTGAGTAAATGTACTTAGATACCTACCACTTCTGTCACTTTCATCATGTCATTTTTAAGTCACCGTCCATTAGCTTGCATAGGATTTATGAAACATGCATTTATTAAATGACACTTCTCATTCTTCGAAAGAATGATCCTGACGACAGAAGCATGTGCATCAAGTACTGACAATGGGTGAGTTATAAAACATATTTTTGCTTAAAAGTTTAATACCTTTTTATATCTTAGTCAAACTAAATAAAAAATATCTATTTTTCACAAGCTCGTTACCCAACAGTTGAAAAAATGTAGATCTTACCCATCTCACTTCCCTTCTTTATATCCAAATATACAGCATTTAGTTTTCTTCTATAGTTTGGACCTTCCCAGATATAGAAGGATTGTGGTGATAGTCTGCTGAATATAAAACTTTTAATATAATGTAACCTGGTATAAAAAAGTGAATATGTAGTCGTGCCCGTTTCCTCCAACAGATGGCGCCTCAGAAAACGTGGTCATTGGGAGGCGGGCTTTAGTCTCACTGAACCAATCACAAGCTGCGGGGTCAAAGTTGAGGGGTTACATCCAATATGGCGGCTAACAAACGAGTGTTGTATGTTGGTAAGTTAATGTTTATTTTCTTAAAAACTGTTTAAACTACCTCCTTTTACTTAATCTAGCAAACATATTAAGAGCATTTCTGTATGCAAATTTGAAATAAACACAACTAAATGTATATAGTGCTAGAAAACCTCCGTAACGGAAGGTTTTAGTCGGTAAAAGTTGAAAACGTCACCAGAAAACATGGCAACTTCGCTGATTTTTACTTCGTACAGACGCCATGAGAAAGTTGTTGAAGAATTTTGAATGAATTAAATAAAATATAAATAAAAGCTTTAGCTTCGGCAACTCGGGACTCCTATAGACATATGTTTCTTGGACGCAGCACGGTAATCTGTCCCATATGCTCTTCCAATAAGATGCTAATCTGCAGTATCATCATCTCAGTATCATTTTGGTGTGTTTCTGTCAGGTGGCCTAGCAGAGGAGGTGGATGAGAAGGTGTTACATGCTGCTTTTATTCCGTTTGGAGACATTACAGACATCCAGATACCATTAGACTATGAAACAGGTAAGACTAGTAACTGCTCTGTACCTGCAACACATTATCACTGTGAGCAAGATAAAGTGTAATAATGTGTCCGATGATCTGTTTTCAGAAAAGCACAGAGGATTCGCGTTCATTGAGTTTGAACTGGGAGAGGTATGTACTGTTACTTCTCTATACACTAAAAGTAATAATATTCTGATATGTGCATGATCAAGACAATACATAGGCCTATATGTATTCAGATTAGCCAAAATCAGTGTGAAGTTGAGATATTGTGAAATAGTTGAGCATGTACAAACCTTAACATTATCTGAGTTTAAAAAAAAGTTTGCAACACATAGTAATCTATGCTTAGGATTGTAATGTACTGTTATGGACATCCTTGAAAAATGCCGCTCCCAGTTTTTAATATGGCTTCGGTAATGCATATAAATATGAATGGACTAAATATATTATTATGATTTGCACTTCTGTCTGATTTAGGACATTGTGTATGTTTGCCTGACTGTTGAATTCAGTGTAAACATGGATGTTAACACATAATAAGGATTTCAATGGTACATCTATGCTCATGAAACATTGATGGCCTTTTCTTCTGTAGGATGCTGCAGCAGCTATTGATAACATGGTAAGTGCATCACTGTGTTGCACAATCATGTCAGTGAGGATTCAGTTCTGTTTCTGAGACATAGCCGTTGTGAGTGTACCCAAAAGGTAAAACGAACTAGCTTTCTGTTTCAATGTTGATGATCTTGCTCTTTCTGCTAGAATGAGTCTGAGCTTTTCGGAAGGACCATCCGAGTGAACACTGCCAAGCCCATGAGAATCAAAGAAGGATCTTCTCGACCAGGTGATTTAAAAAAAACAAACAAGTGTATAGAGTTCTTAGGTTCAAGTGCATTAAATATTTTGTTCCTAATTTAAATCTGCTTTTCTGCCAGTGTGGTCGGATGATGACTGGCTGAAGAAGTTCTCGGGGAAGACCGCAGAGGAAGCTGATGGGGAGGCAGCAGCTGGAGAAACAACCAACACGGCAACAGATGAAGTGAGGCGACTTTCTCTCTTAAAATAAGTTGGTGACTCTGACTCTTTGTCAAGATAGTTACATTTGTCTGATTTGTTTCTTGTCAGGCTGAGCCCCCGGCTAAAAAGGGTAGAGTTAATCCTCAGGTCTACATGGACATCAAGATTGGAAACAAGGCAGCGGGGAGACTACGATTCCTTCTTCGGGCCGACATTGTTCCCATGACAGCAGGTGTGTGTTCTGTAGGGCTTTCAACACCGTATATTTGTCAAAATGATACACAGAGCTGCACAGAGTTACATTTGCTTGCATAAAGAATTGGCCTGAATACTACAGTAGTCGATCAAAGAAAAAAATCAGCAAAAAGTGACCTCTGCATCTTTTCTTCCATTGTGTACAGAGAATTTCCGCTGCCTGTGCACGCATGAGAAGGGCTTTGGATTTAAGGGCAGCTGCTTTCATCGCATCATCCCACAGTTCATGTGCCAGGGAGGAGACTTCACAAACCACAATGGCACTGGGGGCAAGTCAATCTACGGCCGGAAGTTTGATGATGAAAACTTTGTCCTCAAGCACACAGCGCCAGGTAAGGAGTTTTGTGTGGAGTTTGTGTTGGAGGTGCTTGTGTGAATCAGCATCATGGTTTATGTTTACAGATTCTGTGGATAACTGGTCACAAAGTTGTTTTTTGTGCTCACAGGTCAGCTCTCCATGGCCAACTCTGGAGCTAACACTAACGGCTCTCAGTTCTTCATCACCACTGACAAAACAGACTGGCTGGATGGCAAACATGTGGTGTTTGGAGATATGGTGGAGGGGATGGATGTGCTCCGTGCAATGGAGGTAAGGGATAAAATGGTTTGCTGAGACTGCAAAATGTATATATATTTTTTAATACAACTGATGTTTTTTTTCAATGCAGTGAACATAATGAGCTAAATAACAAAATAGCACTCTGATTAAAATGCTCTCATTTTGAACCTAATTTATTTCAAAATAGAAATCACTATTTGGTTCGCACTGTTGCTACGTGCGAATAAAGTGTTCTGTTCATCAGGATGAATTTAGGGATGGAATGGCTGTTTTCTTTATAATTGTGTGTTTCTTTTTGCAGGCTCAGGGAAATAAAGACGGCAAGCCGAAGCAGAAAGTAATCATCTCGGACTGTGGAGAATATGTGTGAACAAAAAGACTGTGTGCTTGCTTGTATGTGTCTGTGGAGGCAGTGTATGTCTGACAGTGTGAGTGTGTTCATGGTATTTTGTTCTTTGAGCCCACATCATCTGCCATGTAAATATTTCAATAAACACCTTTTTTTTTTATAAAGAAACTACAGCTTGAGTTCTATTTCTTGCTATAAAAGGGTGGAAATTATATGCCGATGCTATTACCACTGTATAACAAATCAAGCTTTCTAAACTAACAGTCAGACACTTTTCTTTCAGCTTTCACCCCACTTTTGAAAATGGTTTTGTTTGTTGGCTTCATAAGGATGTTTGTCTCTTGAAAAATATTAAGAAAGTCATTTTATAATGTGTTGAAAATATGACAAAAAGCCAACGGGTATTATGTCAAAGAATAAGAAAAAGTCATACTATATCGAAAATAACATGATGAAATAGTATAGTTTGTCGAATTATATGAAAGAAAATCATAGTTTGGTAAGTTAACAAATCCTAAAATGTGTAGAGTAGAGTAAAGTTTGTGGAGCATTTCTGAAAAAAATGTCAATAAAATCAGAGTAGTAGTCTGTTGTAAATGTGGAAAGATCAAAGTATAGTAAGTCGAAAAATAAGATAATTCGATGAAAATATTTCATTATAGGCTACTTAGATGCAATCGAAATAATATAAGCTATTGTAAATAATAACAAATGTCCATTTCTACCATGCGTGGAATCAACGGAAATAGTTACCTGTAACATGGTGAGTAAGATTATGTCCTTATAAACCACCCTTTATAGTTGAAGATATGCAGTGCATGTAAAAAAAAGAAAAGAAAAGATGAACAATAGTTATTTAACATGATTATATTGTTTTGTTGAATTGTGTGTTTGTTCTGCATAGAATAATCAACTAATCTTACATCTGACAATCTTAAATGACTAAAAGTTTGTCAAAGGATTTAATAGGTTTCATGTAAATAATGAATCGATCACTTGTAGGACGCGTGTCCATCCAATCCAAATTTGTGAAGCCTAAATAAAAGGTACGGTACATTAAACGTCTCCCACTTCACTTTATCGCATAAACAAGTTTGCTTCAGTGTGGCTGCCACACCTGAGCATGTTGAATGGAGAGAAGAAGACATGGCAGGCAAACAACTCCACCCCCTTCGCTCCCGTCCTGTTGAGAAATCTCCTGAGATATTCATCCGAGAGCTTCATCCAAAGCTGCTCCTCCGCTCCGACACCGAAGCGCAACAACAGCGGTTCAACTGTAAGTATTCAAATCAATATGTTAAGTACGGAATAGGATAATATCACGAACAATTTTGGATTTACCCGATTTAGTAGCATTTAGACTTGGATATTGTGGATATGTGCTGTGAAAAGTTTACCGTAGTCATTTGGACGTAAAAAGCTGATTAAGTAATAGTTTGACTCTGTTTCGGCACAAAATGAATTATACAAAGTGTTTTGCTTGTACAGTATGATAGGAAACCTTCTTATATAATAACACTTTTGGTATTCATTGCGCTGTTTTTGTTCTTGTATGTTGTATAGTGCGCGTAAAACATATGTTAACACGTGAATAACATGTTAAGAGCACAGTTTTGCCCGAACTGGTTTCTTAGTTGTTTTAGCACTCCTCTATATGTGTGACTGTGATTAGTTTTGTCTTAGGCTGCTGGATACCTTGTTTTCTCAGTGCCTGTTCGGCTAAAAAGAGTTTCCTCTGTCTTCCATCAGCAGGAAGAGAAGACAGACTGTGAACATACGTCGTCATGAACTGGGCATTCCTCCAGGGCCTCCTCAGTGGGGTGAACAAATACTCCACAGCCTTCGGCAGAGTGTGGCTCTCTATCGTGTTCCTCTTCAGGGTCATGGTTTTTGTGGTGGCAGCAGAGAAGGTGTGGGGTGATGAACAGAAAGACTTCAAATGCAACACGGTTCAACCTGGGTGCCACAACGTGTGCTACGACCACTTCTTCCCCGTGTCCCACGTGCGGCTGTGGGCCCTGCAGCTTATCTTTGTCACCTGCCCCTCTCTCCTGGTGGTGATGCATGTGGCCTACAGGGACGATAGGGAGCGGAAACACCGGCTCAAGTATGGCGAGAACTGCCGCAGCCTCTACCTGAACACGGGCAAGAAGCGTGGAGGCCTGTGGTGGACCTATGTCCTCACATTGGTCTTCAAAATAGCTGTGGACACCACTTTTGTCTACCTCCTCTTCCACATCTATGAGGGTTACGACTTCCCCTCTCTCATCAAGTGCGAACAGAAGCCCTGCCCCAACAAGGTGGACTGCTTCATCGCTCGACCCACCGAGAAACGGATCTTCACCATCTTCATGGTGGTCACCAGCCTGGCCTGCATTCTCCTCTCCATTTTCGAAATTGTCTACCTGGTTGGCAAGCGCTGCCGTGAATGTTTTTCATCGATTCACAACTCTCGCCGCAGCACGAACCGCAGATCAATTGAGTCAAATGGCATAATGATTCCTGGGAAAGGCACCCCTGAGACGCCTGCTCCTTCATACAGCCTTGTCACATCCTGAGATACATGAGATTAAAGGGAAAGACTTAATGACTGTGGTGGGAAAGGAAACAAGTCCCTCCTCCCTCTACAGGCACTTCCTTAAAAGACTTGTCAGCAGACATTTTGTGCTCAGAGACTGAACTACGATTCATATAGTTCTTTACTGTTTTTGTATCAACTGTCAAAGACTTAAAAAACGTGTGCTCACTGTTGTGTGTTTTGGGTCAGAGTATTTTTTTTACAGATGAAGCTCAGCCTTGCAAAGAAAATCAAGTTAGTGTGATTCAGATGTAGCCTACAGTCCAATAACATGAGTCACTCCATGGTTTTGGCGATGGTTTTACAAACACATGTGGTTTTCTGTGTAAAGTTTTCCCTCTGCTCAGAACTCAACCCAGAACTGTTTAGTTCAAGCTGTACTGTGTCTCTTTCCCCTTCACTCACACGATCATTTCTGATCCTTTGGGAGTGTCTTACATAATTTATCATAGGGTTTGACAAACAGACCTGACTTGTTTTTAAACTGCTTCCTATACACAGGCAAAATAGTGCAATAAGGTTGAAATGCAGGGTTGTAAACACATATATCAGGATGTGTTGCTGCAAAGTTGTTAATAATATTTTTCAATAAAGATAATAATGTTTCACATATGAGTTTTCTTTCCATGTTTTCAAAATGTCTTTATTCCTCTATAAGATCAAGAACTCCAATTTAGAGAGGATCATATGCAGTAGTTCTGTAATAGTTATACAATATATCTTAACAAATGAAATGCACTGATTTAATCTAGCCACAGGAATTGTCGATTCTTTCCAAGTTGTGTTCCAAATTGCTGTGTTGCTAGGCGCAGCGCCCTCATTGTTTAGATAGATTGGTACATTGAGAAGGCCATAGGAGTGGTCTCCCACCCCTCGGTTTGAATCACCCGTGCTGACGGGTGTGGATCCACCCCTTGCAGGAATTTGTCGGTCTATACAACCTCTGACTGGATGTTTCCACTGCTGAAACTCCATGTGTGATAGAAGCGATATAGTGAGAGAAAAAAACCTGTTTTCTTACTCTCTCTTTTTCATAGTACGCCAGTCAAAAAATTTGCTCTGCTATTCCCTCTCTCTAAAACTGCCAACTCAATACCACAGAAGAGAATAATTATAATTGGTGCTGCTCAGAGCAATAAAGAATGACATTTAAAAGAGTCAAACATGTGTCTTTCCATAAACATCCAAAGGATCATCTGCAGACTACTGTCCACAGATTTCATTGGAAACAAACATCTTTTTCAGTAGACAGTATTTCCGATCAACCTTTTTAACAAAAGAGGTCTGTGGATTATCATGGTTCCTAGGGCAATGTTTCTTGAAAATACTTTTAACACCTCTACTTTAAAAGGTCGGCAGCAGAAATGTCACAGATGAGTATCTAAATCGACAAGAAGAAAGTGGCTAAATGGTTTTTTTGGGTGATTTTCTAAACTTTCTAGGGGGCCAGTGGTGCTACAATTATGTTAAGCGACAAAGTCTGAGTTAATCATCAATTCCGTATTATCCATACAGGATCTAAAGTGTAAGATCAAGTGTCACAAGCTCTGATACAAGCAAACATAATTCGAAATTCTCTTTGTCCCTTTTCTGCTTGCCCAGCCTGACTAAGTGGTTCTGTAAATGAAGTGGAGAGTCCCTCCCATCAAAGGACCCTCCCAGCTCTTCTCGGGTGTAATTTTTCTTGCCCCGGCCTTCCCTCTGCCCTGGTATATTTCCTTCCTTTTACAGCCCAAGCAGTGAAAAGTGTTTATCCCATGTTGTGTTGGTGTTGTCTTGTCGAGACTTGCTGCTGGCAGAGGTTGGGGTGCATTCCTCCAGGTGTGTCACGGTAGACTGCCTGGACCAGTTCTTCATCTGGAGCCAAGAAACAACTTTTCTTTACCCTCCCCCTCAGCTCTAGTTCAATTGTTGTAGGACAAACTGCTGAAATGCTTTACAGGAGTAAGTACAGATGTTGTTGCAAGTTTAATGCCACAGATTGATTTTCCTCGAAAGCACATTCGCAGATGATGTTCAGATGGGTGCAAGTCTTTGAGATGAAATGTTTGCTTTAGACAAGCGCAATTATAACATTCTATTTATGTTGTAACCTTTTACACTATTCAGCTTTGTATATTGCAGAAATCGTTTGAACACAGATAAAATATGAGAAAACAACTTGCTCTAAACTTGGATGTAAAAAAGATGTCCACGTCTAATTTAATTACTTGGGGTTTTTAAGCCAGACAAAATTATGTCTACATGTCAGTTTCACTTCTCATTTTTTCCAGACATTTCAACAAAGTGAAAGAAAACCCCAATTTTGTTGGATCAGAAGGTTATTTATGTTCGCAAACTAAGTATGTGGTATCGCAACTGCACTTATATCAACTGTAAATTACAGATGTATTTTGTGTTGTTTTTAGAAAAGTATTTTAGAGTCCACTTCCTCTACTATTTGTGAGCCATTATCATTGTGAGCCTGAAAAAAGAAAAGCCCATTGAAACATAGCACGCGATTTAACAGAGCAATGCAAATGCAGTCAATGACTTGACTTGAGAGTGGTGAAACATGAGCAAGTATATTATCCTTTTATATAAAGTCAACACAGGATTTAATAACTCTGAATGCAGGCCCTGGTCTGCAAGAGCTGGCATGCTCTGGCATAGCTATGGCATGCTAATGTTTGATTTTCTTTTACAGCTTCTGAGGACTGCAAACACTGCTTATGATGGGATGGTTTGCCCTACAGAACAGAGAGACAAAAAAACTGTTTAGTAGGGACATCTTATCTGTTAAGTCTAACAAAAAACAAGGTTTGGTCGTGAAAAGCATGGTGAATTGGAGACAATAGATCTTAAGATGAGCCTTAAAGCATGTATTGCGACAGTGTTATTTGAGAAGAGCTCCGCCTGTACAAGAATAAAGGAAACACAATATGGCTCTGTTGTTAAAGTTATGGAAAAAGATGGAATAAATTAAAAGAGCAGTAAATGAACGAGGAAAGACAAAGAGGAACAAGAAACAATCTTGTTACATGACTACACATTCCCCCTGTATAATGATGATTTCCTTTATGACTTCCATCCCCACAGTAAATTAATCTACCCCCACTTAAGAATGTTGACTAACACTCGTCATACTTTTAGAAGCTTGTAGCAAGTCAAGAACATGAAACAACTAAACAATAACAAAAAAATGCATTCGCCTTAAGGTGTGTCTGCCTCCTGCGCACACTGTATGAAGTACTCAGAAATACTGTCAAACAGGGAGACGGTGCTTCCTGGAAAAAAAGGTAAGGTAAAGAACAATGGATCTAAATCTGTCACCTCTTCTTAACTTTTGAATGAGCACAAAACAACCCTAATACGAGGATGCTTTGCCGTATGTAACCCTGTCTGGGAGGACTTTATGGTCACCATGTCGCTAATCCTTGACTTGAACCATGTGAGCTCTAATTGGTTTATCTGGTACCAAATTTGTTGGTGCATGTGTAGTTATATCCCTGAAACCCATATGAAGTACCTGGAAATAGTTTCCTTGAACCGTGATACCTGTTGGGCAAAAATATTTGATTTGCCACCTAACAGTGGGGTGTGAGACCGAGTTAAGAAGGCAGACAGAGAGGGAGGAAGGGAGGGAGACAGAGGGAGGGGGAGAGAGGAACATCTGGGGAAGCTCCAGTCTCTCTTCTGTAACCACACCCACAGGCGCATTTCTCAACTCTGCGCTCCGCTACCTGTCGACTGGAAACGAATCTGTGCGTTAAAGGACTAAAACGACATTAAAGCGGCAAGGAACCCCCACAGAAGTAGGTATTATCGGGTGGCTTCCAACATATAATGGAGTAAGATTTCTTTTGGAAAGTGAAAAACTCGACGAAATGAACTTATGCGTTCCAGCCATTTGGACAGGAGTTGATTCGTTGTGTTTTATACGGCAGTCGAGCCGTATAAAACACATTATCCCGGGTAATTATAGAAATCATACTGTCGGAAAAAGAGCTAATCATAATTAGACAATATGTTTAAATATCGCATAGAGTCTGTGCGTAAAAGGCCATTTTTAAGACTCATACACATTCAGATGGCTTAAGTGTATTTTATTATGTAAGCACAGCAGAAGGCTGATAGCATTTACTATGTTTATTACATACATATTTGCTTAGAAATCGAGTATTTAATCCATTGTGTTTTGTGAATTATATAAAACTCTTGATGTGTCACCGGTGGTTCAACTTGTTTCGTTCGTGAACGGTTTTGGCTCAAGGCCTACCCATAAATGTATTGTTGTTAGTGGCTGTTGATAACTGAAGCCTTTGGGAGTTGCTTTCATGTTGATTTAGATTTAGAAGATAAAGGAGTGTTTTAAATAGTCAGAATGAGTGTTTTGAATAGTCAGAATGAATGATTATGTATTATCCAAGGCAACTGGAGTCCAAAGAGTGAAAGCAGAGTACTCAGCAGACAATGAAAACATGTTCACCAATTCTTCATTCTTGTCCAGGTTTGAAGATATACTAAGACCAGCAAGAGAGGATTTCCAGAGAAGAGGTTTTGACAGCCAGCCAAGGACATGGACTGGAAGACCTTCCAAGCCCTCCTCAGTGGGGTTAATAAGTACTCTACAGCGTTCGGGCGGGTATGGCTATCTGTGGTGTTCGTGTTCAGGGTTATGGTGTACGTGGTGGCGGCTGAACGAGTGTGGGGTGATGAGCAGAAGGACTTTGACTGCAACACCAAGCAGCCCGGCTGTGCCAACGTCTGCTACGACCACTACTTCCCCATCTCCCACATCCGCCTGTGGGCCCTGCAGCTCATCTTCATCACCTGTCCATCTTTTATGGTGGTGATGCACGTGGCGTACCGTGATGACCGTGAGCGCAAATACAAGGCGAAGCATGGAGACAGCACCAAGCTTTACAACAACACGGGCAAGAAGCACGGCGGCTTGTGGTGGACCTATCTGATCAGCCTCTTCGTCAAGACGGGCATCGAGATTGCGTTCCTCTACATCCTCCACCACATCTACGACAGCTTCTACCTGCCGAGACTGGTTAAGTGCAGCGGGCCGCCTTGCCCCAACGTGGTGGACTGCTATATCGGGCACCCCACTGAGAAGAAGGTCTTCACCTACTTCATGGTCGGAGCTTCAGGCCTCTGCATCGTCCTGAACATCTGTGAGATCATCTATCTCATCTCCAAACGCATTGTGCGGATCGGCAACAAGCTGAAGAGGCGTCATCGCAACATGGCCGTGCAACAAGACGACTACAACAGCAAGGACCCCTTCAACAACTGTCATCTGGCTGTGCCGACTCTGGACCGGGAGGACAGGCCACCGTCCTTTAAGAGTGCATTCAAGTCCTCCCACGGGTTATCTATACTCAGAATGGAAGAGAAGATAAGGGCCTCTGCCCCTAATCTCTCCTCTTCATGAGATGACAGGAGGCTGAAATCAAGAGATCAGCAGGTTCAAACCAAAAAACAAACAAACTCAGAACAATGAGAGAAACATCAGTGTGTGTCGGACCCTGAAAGTCATGATCATCATTGCTGGATCCATCCTGTGGGCCCCTGTGTCCACATTCAAGACTCTTTGCGAGCTCATGAACTTTGGTTTCCAAGTCAACATCCACAATATGAACAAGTCAGCTCGAGCCAAATTGATTTGTTAATAATATGTTGGTTTTCTTCTTTTTGAACACAATACATGTCTGTGTGCCTTTTCAACTTCAGCGCTTCACCCATATTCGAACATTCCTGTGAGGTTTCTGTCTTTCATGTGATTCGAGTTTTGACGCAGGAGGGGAAGGCAATGCTCACACAAGGAAGGCAGGACACACCTGGCAAAGTTATTCACCCACCCACCCTCCCTGCCTGCCAGTGTATAGAGTGGTGTGTCAGGGCATTGATTGTTAGATGCACATTTCTTGATCTCTTTTATTTAACTGTACCTTCATCATGTGTTGACCTGTTGACATTTAAGATGGGTAAAAAACTGCATCGGGAGTGGGGACACTCCAAAGTCATAGAGTTATGGCTGAGTTTTACTTGAAGGTGTGCGAGCTGGCCAAAATAATCAGTTTTTACTACATGTGTGTTTCAGATAAGGAACGATGTGCATGTATTATTAGTGTATTTCTTTATCTTAAGCCTCAGCAGACTTAGGTTCATGCTGGACGGTCATACGCTGTTTTGCCTGTGTTTTGATATGCTTGTACACAAACAACCCTCATCCAAGACCACTGTTGATTTAAATAAGGCCAAAGGAATGCTGCTGTTTATCCCTGTGTTGGTAGAGCTGCAGCACAGAGGAGGAGGTGGGAGGAAGGTCGTACAAACGGATGTCTCATTGAACTATTAACACATTTTTGTGAGTTCCTAATCCTCCCCTGTGGACTTCAGCTGGAAATGTATATTATGCACTTGTTAAAAATGTAATTTTTAAAAAACTAAATATATAAAATGTATTGAATGTGTGTTTTGTATTTGGTGTTTTTAAGAGGGATGATATTTGATGTGCAGGTAATCTTTATTTTTGGATCAGGTTTCTATTAACACACATAGGACAAAGACAGTTTGCCTCCCACAAACTGTTTGATCTGTTTTAATCGTCATAATCATTATAATTTAAAGAGCTGTTATTTTCCATTGTTGTTGACTCATGAATAGTTTCTCACACAAACAATTAAAAGGCATGCATGGGAATTTGTCCATATGAACTAGCTGTGAGTCATATCATGAGATTTTCCTGTCTCCTACAGTATACTTATGAGGCAAATTTCTAAAGCACCGTGTGGAGGATAGAGGTAAGAATCTCAGTCTGCCTGTCAAACTTGTAAGTCAGGTTTTAAACAAGGTGTGGCAAAGAAAAAAAGTTTGTTTATTCCGATTCATTTCTGCAGCAAACTGCAACACTATGGATTTTATGTAATATTAAAACTGTGCCTAAAATGGTTAGTTATGAAATTGTACTTTACAAAGTCATAGATTTAATATTGACTGTAAGAGGCTTACATTTACTTTGCAGGGTTCTTGGTGAGTTACAATCTTTCTTTACACAGTTAAGCTAGTTCTATCACTTTGCTCTCAACATAAGATCAATGACACATTTCATGTATGAAATAAATTTATTTTTACATTTACAATTTACAGGTTGAATTTGAAAATAAAATAAATACACAGCACATAAACATTTGTCCCACAAACCAGTACAATGCCCACATTCATTAGAACTGAGATTTTTCATAGACTATATTAAGAATTCCTTTGAAGACAGAAATAACTGCATTTAGAGTATGATAAAAAAAAAAGATATTTTGTGACATCAACAGTGTTTTCATCGATACCTGGGAAAGCATCCCACTGGTTCATTCATTATCAGAAATTAAGTCTGTTTCACTTTGATTTCCCCACTGGCCAGAGAAGAATTTAAACACACTCTTCAAGAAACAGGTGAAGGCATGGCTTTTGATAAGGTGGGTCTGTGATTAGACTGACTGTACATAAGGCACTGTTCCAGTTATGCCATCATTTAGTTTAATTGGGTATTCTAAAACTAAAATAACTCGTACTTGGGGAGAATGAATCAAACTAAGGAGAGAATAAGCAGGTTACATGGTTGTGCTGCAGAGTACAGTCTGTGTTTTCACTTTTGTCTACAGCTTGCAGGTGGCCAGCGCTACTTTGGAGCTGGTCTTCCTGTTGAGGGTTCGGCAGATATAGGCTCCGGCATCCATCAGCTTTGAGAGATCCACTCCCTGAGGTGAGGACAGAAAGTCAAATGCTAAACTTGAGGGAGCTCACATCCTACAATATATTTCCATATTGCAAACCACAAATGTATGCCAAATTATAATAAAGACGAAGAAATGCAAACGCAAGAGCAGCATTTTGAAGCTCTACTATATAGGATATAAAAGAGGGATCAAAGAGAAACACAAGGTAATGGCTTACTGTTTGAATCCCAAGTCCATGGAGCATGTAGACTACATCTTCAGTAGCAACATTCCCAGAAGCCCCCTTGGCATAGGGACAGCCTCCCAGTCCTGCTACTGATGCGTCCACCACACTGATTCCCATCTGCAAAATAATGGTACTATAGATTATTAAAGATCTTCACTTTATGAATAAATGTTTGCTTATTTAGATTCCAAGAGGAGGAAGGTGGTTTGAATTTGATCTATGATCTGTCATTTTTAGTAGATTAAAAGTAGTATTTATTCTAAAGATAAAAAGGGAAAGTGCATGTACATGGCTATTTTTGTGCATGTATACGTGAAGATATATCCTTTAAGTGTGTGTGTATGAACATGTGTAAGTATCCTTTGACCTTGTGTAATAATCAACACAGCATAAACAATAGATCATCTAGGTGCAGTTTATCACAGTATCTGCGTTTTTCAAAGATAATGTTGAAATAACCATAGCAAGTTCTGACCTGTAAGGCTACGAGGATGTTAGCCAGGGCCTGGCCGTAGGTATCGTGGCAGTGCACTGCCAAGGCATTAACTGGCACCTCTTTGCTTACAGCCTCCAGCATTTCACTCATGCTCCCAGGAGTCCCCACTCCTGTAGTGTCACCCAGAGAGATCTCATAGCAGCCCATGGAGTACAGACGCTTAGCTACCTGCAAGATAAGAGTCCGAGTTTGATCTGGTTGCATCAGTGATAGTGTGCCAGTTTACGTCAAATAAACACATATATTAAATAAAACTCACATGTGCAACTTTTTCAGGTGCCACCTTGCCTTCATACGGACATCCAAGAACACATGACACGTAGCTGCGGTGACAGGAAACAGAGAGGAACGAAATTAAAACCCAATAACTCCAGTAATGTATACATATGTTAGGAGCGAGCCAGTAAACGTACCCTCTAACTGGTACACCGGCTTCTTTGGCTGCTTTCATAACCTCGTCAAAGCGCTGTAAACTCTCGTCCACTGAGCAGTTTATGTTCTTCTTACTGAAGAGCTCAGATGCAGCACCAAATATGGCTACCTCTGAAGCTCCAGCCTTCAACTGATGTTAGTAAGAGCAAGTAAAAGGCATTTTAATTGAAACATTGAGACATCACCTACAGTGTAAGAAGCTGGATACACTATCAGTGTAGCTATTAAGATGTGATGGTCGACACTTACAGCAGCCTGGAAACCCTTGAGGTTGGGGGTTAGGACGGGGTAAGACACCCCCGGTTTCCTACCAATCCCCTTCATCACCTCCACCTGGTCTGCCATCTGGACAAGGATGACAGAAACCAATTATTCCTGGAGAACAAGCCACCTCCATTCCTATACACTGCAGTTTCTGTACCTCCCTGCATTGAGTCTGTCAGCACTTTCCATATGAATGGCTGTGGGTGAACAAACTCACCTGTGGAACCCATTTTGGAGAGACAAAGCTGGTGGCCTCAATGACTGGTAGCCCTGTCGCTGACAACATGTCAATCAAGTGAATTTTTGTTTCTGTTGACACCATAGTCTGAGAGGAGAAGCAGCAAAGCAACACAGTTAGAAAAGACTGACAAAAAGGCATGCCTGAGATTCTTTCACCTGTTATGAAATCTGTAAACACCTGCTCTATCTCTCACTATACTCTCGGGTGTAAAGTTATTAAGTACATTTACTCAAGTACTGTACTTAAGTAAAATATTGGGGGACTTGAACTTTTCTTAAGTATTAAGCTACTTTGAAGTTCTACCCCACTAACATTGAGAGGTTAAAAGTGTACTTTTACTCAACTACCTTTACTCAATACTTTTAGTTACTTTGCAGATTAGGACTAATGAGGTGAAATAGAATCATCAATGAAATAACACTTTAATTACATCAGGAGTAAATTCACAAACTACCTTACAGTAAACATAGTAATTAAAATGAATTCGACCTTCACCAGCTTTGATAAATGTATCAATAATTATAATCAAAACATATCATATATAATATCCTGAAATGGTTAAATCTGCATAACGAGAACTTTAACTTTTGCTACTTTAAGTATATTTTGATGCAAACACTTCTGTACTTCTTGAGTAACATTTTGATGGCAGGACTTTTAGTTGTAACAGAGTATTTCTACACTCTGGTACTTCTGCTTTTACTTAAGCACAATATCTAGTTCTCCCACCCCTTACTATACTGATCGTGACACATATAGATGTATTAAAGTGTGTCTGATACACTTAATAGCTGCTATCTAATCAACTTATTCACGTCACACATTTTTCTATAACTTTACCTTTTCATTCTGAAGACCATCTCTGGGTCCCACCTCCACTATTTTCACCTTCTCTGGAAGAGCTTGGCCTGCTCTTACGCCAGCCTGCACACACAAACAACAACAAACATTAATACAGATGTAAAGCAGTGTTAGGTTAGAAATAGTTGATGGTAAACCTGACATACAGCTGCCTAGGTTACCAGCTAACAGTGTCTGTATGTTAGCTTAGCTTGACCGTGGAGGAAGCTAACAGTTAGTTCACAATCACTACAGTGCTGTCAGCCATTTAAACCTGAACAATATAACCTGCTAGAAGATAAAAGCATGATAAAACTTACTGCAGTGACCTTTGCTGATGAGCTGTACGCCACATACTTCTGACCCATTGCAGAACTTAGAATACTTCTGTTTACGAGCCTCATCACGGCCGCCATGTTGATCCAGCTTCCGGTCTGATGTCACTTCTTCCTCTGGACAGAGGAACAGAAAGCACCGCAAGGTCGCCATCTATGGGCCGCGGCTATGTATTGAAATCTAATTTCAGAAACGTTTAAATGTCCTTTATAATTTATGATATATATTTTACTTGAACTCCCATTACCATATCACGTTCAAAAAAGCTACATAACATATACAACCACCTTCCACATGTTGTTGGTGTCATTTTTAATCTAATTTTTAACGCTACAAACAATTTTTAAAGCCGTATATAATATTTCTTTGTTATAAAATAATCTAAATGACTGTTTTCTTTACATATTATACTTTGAAAACCGTCTTGAATCATCAGAGTATGCAATGAAATATTATAATTTAATTTCGAAGGAATATAATCTAGCTATATTTTATTGTATTTTCATATTTCATTATTTGTCCTTACTATAGTTTCATTTGATTACATTTTTCATCTACACAAACAAGAAGTGAAATTAAACAGAAAACAGAATTGTATAAAAATATCTTTAATGTGTCAACAAGTAAAAAGAAACAAACTAATAAATTATAATTGGTTTTATACCATAGTGCATATCATAATCAAAATGATCATATAAAAATGTGTTACATTGGGAGGGAAAGGAAAGTCTGCTCTTGACAGCAGTAGAGTCATGACTCTGTACACTTCGTGTTGTTCAAATGCCAGCATTTATCATAGCAGAAAGACTCGAAAAGTAGCAAAAGTGTTTTTCCATGCATAAAAAAACAAACAAAAACGATTGAAAGAGTTACTATTCAACAATAGCAAAAGGAAACAAAGGAGCAAAGGAACCACTGAAAATGCATGCTTTGGATACTGCATATACACTGCCTGGCCCAAAAAAAGGTCACACTAATATTTTGTTGGACCGCCTTTAGCTTTGATTACAGCACGCATTTACTGTGGCATCGTTTCCACAAGCTTCAGCAATGTCACAACATTTATTTCTGTCCAGAGTTGCATACATTTTCCGCCAAGATCTTGTGTTGATGACGGGAGATTCGGATCACTGCGCAAAGTCTTCTCCAGCACATCCCAAAGATTCTCTATCGGGTTCAGGTCTGGACTCTGTGGTGGCCAATCCATGTGTGAAAAGGATGTCTCATGCTCCCTGAGCCACTCTTTCACAATTTGAGCCAGATAGATCCTGGCATTGTCATCTTGGAACATGCCATGACATCAGGGAAGAAAAAATCCAATGATGGAATAACCTGGTCATTCAGTATTCAGGTAGTCAGCTGACCTCATTCTTTGGGCACATAACGTTGCTGAACCTAGATCATAGCAGCAACCCCAGATCATAGCACTGCCCCCAGGCTTGTACAGTAGGCACAAGGCATGATGGGTGCATAATTTCAGCCGCCTCTCTTCTTACCCTGATGCGCCCATCACTCTGGAACAGGGTCAATCTGGACTCATCAGACCACATGACCTTCTTCCATTGCTCCAGAGTTCAATCTTTATGCTCCCTAGCAAATTGAAGCCGTTTTTTTACAAGTGGTTTTTCTTACGGCTACACAGCTGTTTAGTCCCAATCCCTCGAGTTCCTTTCGTATTGTGAGTGTGGAAATGCTCTTACTTTCACTATTAAACATAGCCGTGAAAAACATCACCTCGATGATGATGTTTCCCCACTGTCCTTCCAGTTTTTTATAATGCGTTGGACAGTTCTTAACCCGATTTCAGTAGGTTCAGCAATCTCCTTAGATGTTTTCTCTGCTTGATGCTTGCCAATAATTTGACCATTCTGAAACAGATTAACATTTTTTCCACAAATGAGAAGCTATTCCCTGCATCAGTTAGGGTTAAATAACTTGTTGCCAGCTGAAACATAATCACCCATACAGTAATTATCCAATTAACCTATTTGCTTAGTTAAATCCAGGTGGTGACCTTTTTTGGGCCGGGCAGTGTATGTATGAAGTTTAACAAAAAGCATTCCATTTGTCACTAAGGGCAACGTCTCATTGAAAGTAACAACCAACCAGTTGCACTTAAATAATAGACACTAATATATCATAAATGTGTGTATTTACATTACTGTATCACATATGTTATGCATAAATTATCTTGCATGGCTTTCTCACACACACACACACACACACACACACACACACACACACACACACACACACACACACACACACACACACACACACACACACACACACACACACACACACACACACACACACACACACACACACACACACACACACACACACACACACACACACATTTTGGTTCTATTTCACTCCAGCTCCTCGTCACTGTCATCCACCTGCTGGATGATGAGGTCGGCCCCCGAATCTTCAGCCAAGTCATCGTCATCAGTTACCATCCAGCTCCTTTTGCTGTCCCCTTCCTCCTCCCCGTCAACCCCCAACAGTAGTGCCGGCTCCTCATTGGCGCCATCAAGACTGTCCATGGGGATGTCATCACAATCCACTTCCTGGATGCACGCGGTGCACATGCGGTATCTTCGTGTGCCCTCACACACCACATGCCCAGTGTCCTCCGTCACCTGACACTTACACTTCCTGCACACCAGCTTCCTGGCTTGATGGATCTGTGGAGTAACAAAAAAAGTTTTAAAAAGCTGTTGGTGTTTCTATGGGGACGAGTAAGTGGGTGTAAAAAATCTTTTGTTTTCAAACACTGTAGCACAGCCTGGAGTGTATGCTCACAATTTCTATGTTTCTAAAGCTGTTACACCAATACTGAATGTCTTTCGCCTCCAGGTTGTAAATAAACCCACCGTCTCAAAATGGCTCCGAAGGTGCTCCAGGCGAGTGAAGCGTTTATTGCAGGCCTGACAGGGGTACGGCCTCTCTCCAGTGTGGCAGCGCAGGTGTCGCTTCAGGTCTGCCTTCCTCTTCACTGTGTGTGTGCAGAAGGGACATTTGAAGCGCATAATGGCGTTGGAGTCTGCAAAGAGGAAGAAAAAGTGTTCAGACCTCTTGCTTTTCGGTTGATGCAGCAACCCGCAACAAAATCGCAAAACCCAATATTCTCTAGGATAATACATTTATTCGGATTCTTATTGATTGTGATAAATGTGAGAATTAATCTGATTCTTATAATGTTGAAAAAGTACAGAGGATGAACTCTCAGCCAACTCAGGTCATGCAAAAATTATTAGTAAAATGGTAAAAGGGTTAGGGACACAAAGTTGCTTGACATCTGACTGCCTTGCTGTTTCCTAATTCAGTTATATTATTTTGTTTTATATATAGAGCATATACTTTTAATCTGACATTTCTGTTTTATTATAATAGTGAGGAGACAGTAAAGGCATGGGATGAAATGCAGCAGTAAACCCATTACAAGATTTGTACCCAGGAAGCTGTAGCAAACTAGCTTCAGCTATAAAGGGAATAATCATTTCATCAAATAGCTGTTTTCAGTTTGTCCATATCTATTATATTTATGTCCGTATTTACTTTTCAATTAATTAATTAATAAATGATTCCCTCAATTTGAATAAACTGGCTTATTTTGAGCTTTACACTCATGCCAGTCTGACCATGTTTTTAATCTTCCCACTTCATTTAGAAGTGATTGTCTTTTCCTCTCATACAGCCCGACTCACCTTTATTGAAGTGTCCAATAACACCCACAATAGGTGGCAGAGTAGCATAAAGCTCCTCTGCCTTCTCAGCCTTTTGTGTCCTGGCCTCCTGCATGTCTAAGTCCTCAGGTTGGTTGGAGCGATTGCTGTTGGACCCTACTTTCCTCTTAGTCCCCCCTTTACCTCTCCGGCGCTCTGATCCAGGCAGGGTGTACAGAGGATCCTGAGGGTCATGCAGGTCTTCTGCCTCTGCATGGAGATCCTCAGCAGGGCTGCTCGGGTTAGTCTTCATCACAGAGGCCGATGACTCCTGGTCTAAGTCCTTCCCTATAAAGCTAGATTGTGATCTGGAGTTGTCCCGGGTCCAGAGCGCAGGTGGTGGGCTGACAGAGCTGGGGCCCTGCTGCTGCTGCTCTAACGTCTCATCCCCTGCTCCACTGGTGAAACTGCAGGTCTCAGAAACGCTGGGGCAGCGCTCACTCTCTTCATCCTTCACGCTGATGTCCAAGGAGGATTTTATGAAGTTCTTGCAGTAGTTGATGACATTGTTCATCTGCAAGTAGCTTGCTGCTGACATCACCTCGATCACATTGTGGCTGGAGAGGTCCAGCTGCCCGGAGTAGATGAAATCCAGGATGACGGTGAAGGTCTCGGGGCTGAAGACATCGAAAGTGGCGTCAACAGAGTCAGCTAGCCCGTCTGGCCCCTGGGACAACAGCATGCGGAAGTATCCACTGCTGGCAAACAGGACGTTGCGGTGGGCCCTGAAGAGCTGACCCTCCACTAGCAGGTTGCAGTCACAGAAGAGCTCCTGGCGGCGCTGCTGGTTGAGCTGCTTCAGCAGGCTGCTCTGGTGAGCCACTGTGATGTCGGCTGCGTTGAACCACCTCTGAGGCTGCCTGCAGGAGACAGCATAATAGCACTCTGGTTTTGCATGTGGAAAAGACTGTTCTGCAATAAATTAACAGATCATAAAGGCCTTGTGCAAACCAATAAATGGCAATGACACTTCAATCTTCATGATCCTGGACAAGCTAAGAGCCTATGCATACCTGACACAATTATTAGAATTCTAAATATAACAGTAGGAAACATGCACTTCTGGAGTGTGTTCGTTGAACATCCAACCTGGCCAGCTGACTTCGATAAATAGTTGTGCTAAATATTAACAGCAGGTCACACAGCATACACACCAATCACCCCCTATCGATGTAGCTGTCAGTTCTCCCCTGTCTTTGTTTCGGCACTGGACTATCTCCAGCTTCCAAAACATCCGCCTACCTGACTTCATTCGGCGCTGTGATTGGATGCACGATCTTTCAATCAAAATCTTCTTCTAATAGGCTACACCCGACTCAAGTCAGAGCATCGGGTGGTAAAACCCTGTTATCACCCCCGAGGGAAGGTAAAGCGGGCATGAAAAATATCTGACGTTTCAAACTCAACAGACTTAAGGGGAGAGACAATAATAAAGCATTGAACCTGGGCATGACATGCATAGATAGTAACAAAATGCTGCAATCTCATTTGCAGAATAGTTGTTTTTCTATTGTAACCTATTAAGCCTTCCTCGTGCAGACTCTAAATTACACGCATGCATTTTTAATTATGCGATGCTTTCTGACAGGCTCCACAGCACCCGATAACCCACGGTGCAACGCCCGCCTGCAACACTCTATACTGCTCCTCGTGTCACACGAAACCAAGTCGAGTATGGTAACAGAGATATTCTCCCTTAATTCAGGTACCAGTCGACCTATAAAACGAAATGAGAGTGCTGCAGTCCTGCGAGAGAAAAGCGGGCAGCGGCGCACCAGAGCAGCCCAGTCTGTCCTGGAGCGACGCCCACTTCAGGCTCCAGCCAGCACACAATGGAAAAATAAGACACAAATCTCCAGCAGCTGAGCATGCTGCAAACTAATAAACGAATATATTCACATAGGGAATCATATTTAGGATAAGACGCGCTAAAACGCCCGTTTTCATCCTCGGCGCCACCCCCACTTTCGCCGGAGGTCCGGAGCGCAGCGAGCAGCGGGGAGGATTTGCCTGCTGCCCAAACCCAGCGACTCTCTCCCAGGCGTGAGGTGTCGGCAGGACCCGCTTACGCCCCACGCCGTGATACCCCTGACAAAATCCATCGATACTCACTGGTGACTTGATTCACCCGGTGCCCGATAGAGTCTACTCGCCCCCAAGTCTTCCACCATTTCTGTTTTTAATTTCTTTTGCATTTTTTCGGTGCTCTTTTCTCCCTTCCAGGGTCCACAGTCAGGCACTTCCTGCTCAGCCCTAAAGACCGAAACCCGGTTAGAGCGACTGGAGCACTGCTGACGTGGGTGTTTATTAACTGGGTGCCCGAGGGTTCAAGGAGCCATTTAAAGCCCTAGTGCCCCGTTGAATGTGGTATATGGGCATTATATTAATATTGAACAGTGTCTTATAAAACTGTGCAATATTTCTACAATCGTTCTGTAGGGATTTATAGCCTGCCTGCCCATCTACTGACCTAAAATAGCTTTTATTTACTGTATACAGTCTGCTTTGGCATCCCTTTGATAATGTTACAGTGTGGCTCAATAGTGAGTTTTTCCAAATCATATTTGCAGATTAGTGTATCTTTTACTGGAATATTGTTATGGTATTGTTTTTTCCATAAACATTTTATCTCAAATTGTATTCAGCACTGAAATCTCCCTTAATAACATCTAATTTCACAATTATTTGAAACAGCTAATATTCATATTGGAGTGGAAATGAATGCATCTTAGTATGAAAATGTATTTATTCTTTCAGTGTTATGGCTCACAGATCATTACATACAGTATTATTGGAGAAAATACCCATGGTCAATCTGAGAAAAATAAACAGATGTTCATTAGTTAAAAGAGAACATAGAAAAAGGAATATGTCAAAGTATAAAGCAGCGGAATCACATGTTTATATGATATGTAATACAGAGGAAAATGATGGTTTGCTTAGGACCAATGATTCAGGAGAGGATTCAATAACAGCAAAAGTCTGAGTCGCATCAAGAAGCGGTGCTATCGGAAAATCCTTTGGGGTTCTTGGACTGCCAGCGCCACAGATCCTCACCTACACAGGTAGGAAAAATGAAATATATTATGGCGAAATATTTCACACAAAATAACTTTAAAATACACAAAACAAATGTATGTGTGGCTGTGCTTACACATTCGTTCCAGATCAAATTCGGCCTTCCAGCCCAGCTCCTTGTCAGCGAGACGAGGGTCGGCGTAGCACGATGCGATGTCTCCTTCCCTACGTGGTGCAATTTTGTATTTGATCTATGGAGAGGATGCATTTTAATTAAAAGTACAGGAGGGTGGTTTAGCCTCAAAAGGTGGGACCCTCTTAAATCAGAGGCTAACTTCACAGTCAAAGTCAGCTCTGCTATGCCTTCACCCTTTAAACAGGATAACATGTAGTCTTGTTACTGCGCCAAGTGACTTTAGTTACTCTCAGAAATCACAGTACAATCACCGAAGACAATATGCTTTGGAAAGATATCACTCACCTCTTTCCCTGATGCCTTCTCCATAGCCTTCACCATTTGGAGCACAGAGTAGCCTGTCCCTGTTCCCAGGTTGTAAACCTACAGACACAAAAATGCACGCATGCCAGCACTCCCATAAATACCTTCATGCTATATACAAGTGAATACACAATAGACAAGAACATGTGGTTTAGAATGCTTTTGTTTTTTTTCCTCAGATGTACCTTGCAGCCACAGCCATCCTTCAGCTTCTTCATAGCTGCTATGTGTCCTTTCGCCAGATCTACGACATGAATATAGTCTCGTACACCTAGAAAGAAAAAGAAAACCTTGAGCCCTCTGCCCAATTTGCAAACCACAATTAGATCTTTTAAATGTAGTTGTTTTCCATTACCTGTCCCGTCAAGTGTGTCATAATCATTCCCATACACACTGAGGCACTCTCGTCTCCCAACAGCAACCTATGAGGGGTATAGATTAAGCAATGCAAAACAAATGGAGTATGCTATCATGCTCTGATCTAGCTGTGTATTTGGCAAAGAGCTCATGTACCTGGGCAACATATGGCAGCAGGTTGTTAGGGATACCCTGAGGGTCCTCCCCGATCAGGCCGGAGGAATGAGCTCCAATTGGGTTGAAATAACGCAACAGCACTGCATTCCAGTCCTGCTGACACAAAGGCGATAATGAGACACCATGTGCACTGTGTATGTGTGGGTGTGCATGGGTTTTTGTCTTCAGATAAGTACCTTCTCAGCTTTACAGTGGTCCTTGATCATCTCCTCAATGAAGTACTTAGACTGGCCATAGGGGTTGGTGCAGCCTCCCACGGGGTGCTGTTCGTCGATGGGGAGGCGCTGAGGGTCTCCGTACACCGTGGCTGAGCTGCTGAAGACCAGATTGTGCACCTTGTGAGCCTGCATCACCTGGGACACGTGCAGATGCAAAACAAACATGACACACGCATACAGTCAGTCGCTAAAGCACACACACATACGGAATAAGTTTTGCCGGATACAGTGAGCTCCATGTTAAAAGTTCTGAAGGGTGCAGGGTTAGAATTAGTCGACTCAGTGTCAGATGAACACACGCTGTCAAGCACTCTGCAAACAAAGATGAGGTGCAAATAGAGATCAGTTCAGAAATGAAGAGGGAAGTGAAGGCTTAATGGAGGACAGACGTGTCAGACAAAAAGTTCAAACTGACCTCGAGCAGGTTCATGGAGGCGGTGAAGTTGACTCTGTAGTAACGTAGCGGCCGCTCCACCGACTCGCCAACAGCCTTCAGACCAGCAAAGTGCATCACTGCACTGAAAGAATGCTGCAACACACATCAATGTTTAGTCAGGTAGGACCAATGCGGACGGTCATCTTTTTCTAACTCATATGCCCAAGCATTATGTCCCACAACCGATTCTTAGTACTATTTGAGCATGTATGATGGCGACCAGGGACATTGTTTGATTAAAAAAAAAAAGCAGTCTAAGATAGGAATTGTAAAATAAACACTAAAGACAAAGTTTTCAAACACCACCTCAATAACATTTTGTGAGCTTATCTAAGAGCTGATTTATGAAAGGGAAAAGACCTGTACATGTAGTTAAATTTAGGCTGGAACTCACATTTTTTGTTGTTGATTAATCAGAAAAAAAAATATTTTAATCAACCGACAGTCAAACCCCTTATTTTCGGCATTTCTTGCATCAAAGAATTACTAAAACATGTTATGGCTTATCAAACTAGTTTCAGTTGAATCATCTGTCAATTGACCAAGCATTTAAAAAGGTATTTATTCAAGTTTGGATAAAATTAATTAGTCTACTTGAATAACTAACTGACCTTTTTAAATAGTTTCTCCAAGGCAGGTTGATCCAGAAGATCCAGTTCATGAAACTCAATGCTGGTGTCCAGGAACTTCTCTATCCTCCGTATGCTTTCTGGAACATCACCTTCTCCTCAATACACAACAGGATGTTACACACACACACACACACACACACACACACACACACACACACACACACACACACACACACACACACACACACACACACACACACACACACACACTTAGTTTTATATTATTACTTTGAACGAGGCACTAACTTCTTATCAGCCTGTGTTTTCATTAAGGGAATTTACCTCTGACAGCGTTACTGAAGTTATCCACCACGACTGGATGGTAACCTGCTTCAATGAGCTCCACCACACAGTGACTACCGATGTAGCCTCCTCCACCTGTGACCAGGACCTTTTGTGCCATTCTCTCACCTGTCAAATACAACAAACAATCATATACATAAACTCAACCATTTTAAACCCTGTTGTGATTAATTTTGTTAAAGCACAATGATGTCAGGGCAATCTCTAGACCTGCTCTGGAAGAAGAGGATATCCTTTAGCCTGAGTACCTTTGAGCGAATATTTTAGGCGTATGGAGCCCAGCCCACTGTCCCAAGGCGAGCCCAAACCTGTCTAGTCACATAAAACAAATATAGTGCCTTCGCCTTATGACGTCAGTAACTACTCACTGTTAGAATGTATTTTTATCATTTGAGTGACCTTAAATACACTCTACTTTACTACTACGTTGCTTAATAAAAGTTGTATGAATTAATTTAAATAACAACCGTTGCAATTATACAAAGTACAGGCTCCTAATGAGTGCTGAGTTTGCTATAACATACACTCATAGACATTTAACTTCATTCCATCCAGGCCTAATCCCTAACACTATTTCTCCTCAATGGTGATCCAGGCCAAATCCTAATCAAAATGTTTCCTGGTACACTTATTTATTCTGTTTCCCCCTTTGAGCCAGACTAGCTGGATGGATTATTGTCTGTAAGATTAGGCATGTCAAAGAATAAACATGATGTTATTGTCTATCCAATGCATCTATGACAGTTCTCATAAGGATTAAAACACTTAAATTTAGTCCAACCCATTGAGCAAAGAAATCAATTTGTTTGACAAACTGTCAGAAAGAGAGCACACAGAGAACTGAAGATGTCAGCGAAAAGACTTACCTAATTTCCCGTTAAGAGAGTAAATAGTAGTTACCGAAAGAGTCTCTTGATAACACGGGGCCGGAGAAGAAGGAAAAGTGTCTGTAGTGACAGAAATAAGTTCTATCTGTCAGTTCATTTACTGAAGGGTCTCCACTCTCCTGTAGCCATATATTTACTTCCTGTAAAACGTGCAACAGCGTTAAGTTCATGAGTAGCGCACAACTTCCTATATATGTACTTTCAAAATAAAGGCATATGCATTCCTACATTAGCACCACAGAGCACTGAATTCACTTTAACTAAAACTGCGATATTAAGTTATCAATATGTGCTATACTACCATATAGGAGGACAGCGACAACATTAACAAAAACATGTTATAATATCGGCAAAACTATATTTACAGCTTTTATTCTGAAATATTAAACGGATTCACCATACTGCTCACGTCACCTTCAGAGTATTTAATCGCTTTGCAGTTGTACGTACGAGGCTCACATGCCGTGACGTCAGAACCACCCTAATAAAGCTACGCCCTCGCCCATTGAAACAGAGAGGTGACTGTGCTGTGTACAGTCTGATACAGGATGGGAAGGGAAAAGTGCCACGTAACTAAACAAATTCAGTCCAGCACATTTACAAATAGTAAGGCCAGGGGTGTCCAAACTTTTTTCCCCGAGGACCAAATACAGAAAATAAACAAAGGTCTGGGCCCCTTACTAGAGGTGAGGTATATTGCCTCATAAGTTAGGTTATAAGTAGCAAAATCAACCAAATGTAGGTAACTTATGCTTGCTACTTCAATATGCTTTAGGAAAAAACAGCCTACATCGCAGCTCTCCGTAGGGCTCGCTCAGAGTGCTTATAATAAGGGGAAATATGAAGGGTATATTTCAAGCTTGTTATGTAAATTAGTTATTGGGCTTTTTTTCATCAACTTAGATTTGTTAGAAAATGTTTTCAATGTTAATTGACTGAATTTATTTGAAAAGTGGGCTCATTAACTCATGGAAACGGTGTTATAGCCTATATGTTTACATATTGTCTTGTGCTTGACTTATATTTAGGTACAATATACGGCAAGCACAAGTTTCATTAGTGGGCCATATGACATTATCCTTTTGATTTAGCTGAGGGCCAATTAAAAATAGGCCACGGGCCGCATTTGACCCCCGGCCATAGTTTGGACACCCCTGGCTTAGGCAGTTATGTAAGTGCAGTTTATTTAAAAGAGCTACCGACACTTAAATTTATACGCACAAAAACATTTTGAAAACATACAGTCGGCTATATTCTATGTCATTATATTTATACATTTAAAAAGGATCAATATGTATATATGTAAACAATTTCCATTTTTTAAACGTAATTTTCCAAACTCAAGTAAAAGTAAACTAACAAAAAGACAGAGAAAATATGAGTGTGCTTGAATTCCTTAATCTGTAAAGTTTAGGTTTGAAGACAAAGGCTTATGTAGCCGTTTTAACAGTGTATTTATCACTGATTATCAGACCTTTTCCTTTATTTCCTGCTATATAATGACATTTGAATTGATGCAGTTGCATTTTCTATTGCCTTCAGATCCCAATGTGTAAATCATGCATGTTAATAGGTGTTGGCATTCTTATGTTTATAGGCAGCTTTTCTACTTTAAGTCTGGATAAAGTTCAGATTTAGCAGGAGTCTTTTAAATGCTGTCATTTCTGCCGCCTACTTGTCAGTCATGCCCTGTCCAGAGACACTGGCATATTAAGAAAGGCGGCCAAATTGTGAGCAAAGAAAAACGGGACGAGTTGGATACCTTAGAGATGAAGGTTCCTCTCTCCATTCATAATGCAGTGTCTTTGTTATAGAAAGGTCTTAGAGCAGATGAAGAAATCTGAAATGGGAAAACAAAAAGGAAAATAAATCAACAGTGGTACAGAGTTATGAACAGGAATACCAATCCAACCATTCAGAAGAGGACACAGAAGGAAACATAAAAAACTTAGAGGAGGGACAACATTCTGACTGTCAGAAAACAGCATGTAATCAGAATCTCTTATATACATTTGGTTCAGTTTTGAAACCACTCTTGAGTTTTATTTTGGGTCAGCTGTGTGTTATAAAATGTTTATGTCAGAAATAATTATGCATCTTACAAACTACATAAAAAGGCAACCAGCAACAGCAACTTTCCCCCAGTCCTGGTCTACTGTGGACAGTCTTCTTGTGGATTGGCAGCAGTGTGACCCAAATGGGGCTCAGATGGCAGCTGTGAAGAGGGCCTGGTCTCCAAGACGAAATGCAAATGAGGGGACACAGGGCTGAGCCATAACCTACATGTGTTTGTCAGGAAACTGGTCCAGTGACTCAGATGGGTGGACCTACCCAAATGTTTGCCAGATTACTGTGGTTACTGCATTATTTTCTTGAACAAGTCATTAGTTTTTAATTGAAATTCATGTTAAGAGATGTCTTGTTAGTTAATTTGAGTGATCCTAGTTTTGAACCTTGAGGTACTGCTTTTTTTGCTTCATCCCTATGTAAAACTCGAAGAAGAGAAACCAGTTCAACATACACCAGGGAGGGCATGTTTGAGTTTGAGGCCTAAGCCTACCATCTATCAAACCTGAGCTGGGCAAACACAGGGAGTGACAATTTCCTGCTGGGAGTTGATCCACACATCTCTTTCCGGGTTTAATAAAAGCTGCTGTTATCATGGTTTACTAAAAGTTTGAGTAACAGTGTATGTGAGGCTGCAAAATCAAGCAGAAATAAAACAACTGAAAATTGCTGAGGCACCAGATACTGAATCGTATGCAGCGAATGATCCAATGTCCAGGCAGGAAAATTCATTTTGCAGTTTATTTATTTCAGTTCCAATAATCAAAAAGTACAAATTGTTTCACCTATTCTCGCCTTGCTCCCTTTATTTCCCCTAGTAAAAACAACATATGCTCTTTTTGGTGTACCAATCCAACCTCTACATATCTCCAGGAAATACCTAGTCAACCATCATTTGACATAAGTGATACAAACAGACACAATTCAACCTTAAAGTAAAGCCTCAATCACTTCTTACTGCTTTCACCTCTCCACCCAGAAAACATAGAGTACAGTACATTTGGTCACCGAGAAATAAAGGAGAAGGATTGAGCGAGGGAAGGTGGGACCATCCACAGGGTCTCCGTCTGATTCTCCTCATCTCTCTCCACCTGAGTGCCAGTTAATCCTCCCCTCATCCCCCGACTCCCAGTTGGATACACTGGCTCCTTCTGAATGGCAAGCTGCATTAACGCCGAGGAACTTTCCCCTGCTGTCTGTTAGTCAAAGCTGATTGGAGATTACAGGCCTGCAGCGAAAACACAGCCCTCCATCTCATCTCAAATCACTTTCCACCCCTTTATCTCTCCTTCTCTTCACTTCTCTATCTTTTAATCCCAGCTCTCTTCCTTTTCAATGTCATCAACTTTTGCTTGCCACCAAATTTTTGACTCTATTCAGTAATCTCTTTTTGACAGATGAATGACAAGAAGGATGAAGAGGAGGAAGATGGAGAAGAAGAAAAAAAAACTCCCCTCCTGAGTGGAGCCAGAATGATGTCATGGGGGCATTTGTCCTCCTGGTGTGGAGGCTTCCCTTCCCCTGCTAATTACCTTGTACAAACTCGAATCTGATACGGCGGATATGAGGCCCAAACACAATTATTGTGGGCTAACAAAGAGATATTGAGATTCAGGGAATGAGGGAGAGACTGCAAGTGAGATAGAAGGAAAACCACGTGCATGGCCATGCATGCACACACACATACAGTGACCACATGCATGCACATACACATACATACATACAGTGACCACATGCGTGCACACACACAAGCATACCCACCCCCATACACACACAACCACTTGTCCTTCCCCTCCATTCCCTCAGATAGGCTAATGTTATTACTGGGGTAATTATCCTCATTAGTGCCAGCAGCTGTAGAGAGCACATTGCTTGCTGTTCAAACTCCACCCTAAACCTTTCCATCTTCACATCCCTCTTTGTATTCCCTAGATCTTATTTAGAGAGTATGTCTCCATCCTTTGCATGCAGTTGTAAAAATAGAGCGCCATCAAATATCTAATAAACCCAAGTCACCCCTACTTGTTAGAGTCTGACTTGTAGATGTGGGTTACTATGTGTTCTGGCGTGCAACATTGATCCCTACAAGCTACATTAGAAGGCTAAGCAGTGTGCAAAAGTAGAAACATGGCTAAAGTGCATTTATAAAATAGTTAATAGTTAACTTAATTGGATGTCATAAAACAAGGATCTGATTCCACCTTCCAGGTTTTTGGAGTTGAACAATTGAACACAAGATGGCACTGTTTAGTCAAATAACCACTTCACTGCTCTCCAGTGACTGTGCTTTTACTTTGACAGCTATATCTATTTGCACTGCTCTCCATTTGCTTCAAGTATTCTCTTATTTACATCCCTCTAAAAAACAATTGTTATTTTTATTAGCTGTCAGTCTTTCCTTGTTGGATGCAATGACATTTCCCCGCTGACGACCAGCGAATAAAAGTATTTGCATAACTAAAGGTGTTGCCTGTTAAATTGTGATATTTATATGAAAGCCCTCTGAAAATGAATCCCTTATGCTTTTTACCCCTATGCGCTGTGTGCATCTTTACACACAAATTATGAGATCAACAGCTGAAACAGGCTGCTTTACACACAGCCTCCCCCCACGCTCTGTGAGATTGCCTTTTGTTTTATTGCCAAGGGCTGCTGCGGACAGTAGGTAACCTGTATGCCACTAAGCCCCGCATCAGGCGCTAAATGTCATGCATAGCCTGTTTTTATTGGGTGAAATGGCCTGTTATACCCTTCTACTTTTTCCTGGAAGCCATTGTTAAAGAGCTGGTTGTTAATGTGGCTGACCAGATGGGCTCCTTCTCCCGCAGCAGCTCTGACTGAGGGTGTTTACCATGCACTGGGCTGTGGATAACAGGTGAGACTGATGCTTTTCAACCAATCACTGAGCAGCAGATGTCTGGCCTCTGCCTGTAAACCTTTATTTGGCATTTGGGGCCTTATGGGAGTGAGTTTGATAATAACACAAAATCAAAGTGAATACTGGTTTATATGTTTTCCAAACAAGACTTTTATGTGAAATGGCCATGCAAGCTATGCCAATAAGTCCACATCAAACCTCCCTGAGCCCAATGTACTAAGTCCATTTTCTGTCAGAAACTTCAGATAGATAAAGATGAAGTATCTTTTGTGCATCAAATACTTCAAATGACAAACATCCCTGCTATTAATTTGCCCTTATTCAAGTTCAGACCTCATTTCAGAGATGTTCCGCGGTCCCTTGTGCGACAAAATGTTTCCAGCATTAACTGAGCAAACAGCAGACATTCCTTTCCCTTTTCCAATGCAGCCCATCTTGAATTACTGCAATTATTATGGCAACAACAGAAGGTAAGGCCAGGCCTGGGATGGTTGAGGAGTACTCTTCTAAAGCTCTGAATCAATCTGCCTTAATGGATGACCTATGTCGAGCATGCATGTATAGATTAGTTTGGCTGCAGCACCTGTCCCTGTTCTATCAACAGCAGATCAGGTTACTGGCCAAACATTCACCTGGCTGACACAACTTCCTGTGATTGACAATAAGCCGGCTTTTATGCACTGCTGCTCTGACAATACTGACATTGAATGTAAAATGATGAAACAGGTGATCTTGAAAAATACTTTGGATATACGGGTGGAGACTTTTTCTTGATCCAAAAACCAGATGAAGCTCTCAATTAAAAACAAAAAATTCCAGCTCACATCTGTTTTGCAATTTTAAGATCTGGCTCTTATGAAGCCTTTCAGGTTGATTGTGGAGTTAAGCTTCCAGAGCGACCCACTGAAGCGAGGCTGTAGCTAAGCTTAACATCCTCCCAAGGACAGCTTGTATCTGATCTGAACTGGGAGACAAAGAAGAGAATAGGAAGAGTCCTCTGAACTTTGCTCCTGAGTACTAAAATTTAAAGATTATTTTATCAACGATAAGCCTTTTTTTTCTAGTGACATTTATTATGCATATTTTAAGATATTTAAAAAAGAACTGGGGATTTGGAGCAGTGGACAGGATTCCAGATATATCTTCTACCCAAAATTGTTTGTTCTGCTAATCAGTTTCCCTGAGCACAATATGGGGAAACTCCCCCTAGATTTGTATCTATACACAAAGAAAAATGTTTGTTTTTGAATGATCAAACCAGCTTGGTGGTGCACTCATGTAATTATTAACCGATGTTCAAACAGACATCACCTATGTGCCTCCCGAGAGGTAAACTGCAAGGATCCATTTGAAGACCATTAATATTTGAGTCAGGAGTCCAGAATTGGAAATATCTACATATTTATTCCAGCTGGCGTAAAGCCCTCCTGCACGGCCTTGTACGCCTGGTGTGGCCTTGCTGCAAGCCAGAATTCACTGTCATCTCCATTATCTCGCTGATGATGAAATGATTAGCTAGCAACCGTTATGCTAACCACAAAGATGGGCGAGTGATGGATGGGCTAAGTGATAGACTCAGGCGGTTGGTTGGGGGGCTTTGTCCTGGATCTGTGACACCTTTTATCTTGTGATCCATGTAACCCCCCCATTGCCTACAAACAACCCCAAGTTCCCCCCACCAGCTGCCTCTGACCCCTCATCATAGCGCTGCCTGTGCTTGCCATGTGCTGGGAGTCAAAGGTTCCCACCTATCGCTCATCAGAATGGAACCCGTCTATCTCCTGCCCCACGCTCTAAATCACAATCAATCTCTTGGCAGACAGAGATGGATTGTCAAAAGGGTGGCTGTCACTGACAAATAATAGAGGTGATGCTAAAGGAGGAGTGAGCAGGTCAAGTCTGCCGGCCCTGGAAGGAAGTTATCACAAAGCAATGGGGAATTATTTTCTCTTCAGGAACAACAGGCCCAATGTCCAACAGCATGTCTGACCGAAGGACTCGTGGTGGAGAGAAGATTGGGAGATTTCATAATAAAAAGTAAATCCATCTAAATCTTATTCATTATTCAGTGGTTTGGCTAAATGTAAAGAGAGAATTCTGATACTCAACAAAAGTCTCTATCCAACAAAAAATGGATTGCCACAAACACGTTTAATGTTGGATTTACTTTTGTTTATGGGAGAGGAGAGCAAAAGAACTATACTTGCATTGTGCTATAATTACATTTTGGCTAACCTTGGGTGATAGCATGCCCTTTTATTATGAATAATGTCTTGCATTTCAACCGTCTCTGATTCTCAAGCATGAGATATTCAGTAAAAGATATATGCAAGAAAGGCAGCCCACACACTGGGGTTTGGTCCCCAATCGGCAGGCCAGGGTGTCGAATCTGGCTTGGGAGCATTGGCTGCATGTCATCCCCTCTGTCTCCCCATTTGATATCTATCACTGTAAAAAAAAGTCACAAGTTGCCCAAGATACTTTTTTAAAAAAAGGAATCAAACTATGCTCAATGCATTAGCTATAGATTAAATGTCAGCCCGTCCATCAAACTAACCCTTGAGCTAACCAGTAAGGCAAACTTACCACAGAAAAGCTTGTTTCAACCTTTACTTAATTTCAATTAACTAATTAAGTCTACATAGCAGTAACAATAATGCAGAAAAGTGCAGTCGTGTACTTTTCCATGACTGTCAAACAATGCTTAAAAACAATGACAAACTGAATGTTATTTACCTTAAAGAACTAATAAACATTAAGGTGTATCATATATTAACCAAGATGTACAACGTCCACTATAGAACCACTAAGAAAAGTGATCCATTCCATTTTAATGGTTCACATATACCTGTCTTTTGATCGTATTTATATACTGTATGTACTTTCACTAAGCTGCCTTCCTGCCAAAGCCTTTTGTCTCTGCATCCCTTTTGTCCTCTACCCTCAAAATAATACAATCTTGACATTCTGCCTCACATCATCATGTGTGTTTGAAGAGATGCCGTCTAGTGCTTCCTGATTTACTTCACAACAGACTGAGTGATTGCATCATTCACATGAGCATTGACAACAAATATCATTCAGACATGTAAAAGTCTCCACAATGCCATAACACGATGATTGGGACGTGAAAGATCTTATTCTTTATTCACTGCCAAGGGCTCGAGGAGGATCATTCACATGTAGATGTGTCCTTCTGCAAGTGCCTCAGCTATACAATTTCCATTTAGATAAGGTGTATACACAAATAAAGAAAGGGACATTGGGTTCTTCATTTGATTAACTAATCATAGTCTTTGTAATTCCACTCGGAGAAGGGCAGTGCCGGGCTGTACACCCTGATTAGCCTATACATGATTGCTGCTGCTGTGGCACAAATCAGTTCAAGTAACTCAACTCCATACACTACGCAGTGGCTGTGATTAAACAGGCGATTAATACGGAGAGAGTTTCTGTCTCTTTAATCCCTTTTCCCATTGTCTAGATAGCCACAGTGTAGTCCCTGATCAACAATAACTGAGCACCACAAGAATTGGAGTGAGAGGTGATTAGGTCTTTAAAGCTCCCTGGAGTGCGCATGCAGGTTGTTTGTGATTAGCTCGAATTTAGAGGTACATTCTGTTCTTATTGCCTCTTGCCGGAGCTGGGATTTCATTATCTGATGCTTAAGCTGAGGGGAGTAGAAGAAAAAACACAGAGAGCCCCCAGGACTGGTGTAATATCTTTAAGTGAGACTGGAATAATCCACGTTTGTGGCACTAAACATGCCAAGTGAGGATGCATCCGGTTCACAGCATGTTGACAAACCCAACAAAACACTCCTCAACCTCACGACTCAAGCCTCAAAGTGCTTTAACCCTCTTCCCACTTCTCTGCTAGCCCTCTTCATGATGTGCAGTGGTGTCTGTGTATCATCTGAAGGCTGTATAGAAACTCTACAGCCCCTCTCCATGACTGATCTCTTTTGATAGAGCTCATTATGCAAACTGCTCCCAACTCCCACCGCATAATTAGTGCTTAATTAATTTGAGTGAAATCTTTCATCTGTCTGTGTCCGGCCAGCTCCTTCCTTCCATTTACAACATGATATTAATTTCAGAGGGGGGAATGGTAGCCCAGCTGATGAAAAGGCTGATATAATTAATCAAGTACTGTATCTTTTTCCTTCATTTTTTTGCAGGAATAATAATAAGTGTGATGAGCAGAGTCTGATTAACCCTATTATGCTCCCTAATTAGGGTGATCATTTAATAATCAAAGAAGCAGCACAATTATAAGAGAATGCACATTATGCCATCTAATGAAGAGAGGGCCAATTCTGGGAATTCTTTGTTTGGAAAATGTGGCATTCCGAAGTCAAAGGCCAAGAAAAGTTTTTTTTCTTAATGTACACAATGTGTCAAGGATGTACTTACATACTTGAGCCCCACATTTTCTATGCATTTTTTGGTAAGTTTATTCCACAATGCCAACAGAAAGGAAATAACTGATTGCATTAAAAAAAAAAGCACAATAGTCACAATGCGTTTCCCTGCTAAGTTAAAATAGAAAAGCAAAACCAATGTTGTTTTCAGAACAGCAAATATGATGCAGGAGCTAGCAGCCAGTTAGTTTAGCTTAGCACACAAAAAGAAAACATGTTGAATATCCTGGCGAGTTTAAAGTCTGCCTTCAATGACCTCTAAAACTCACTTATTCAGCAGTGTCTTTGGCTTTGTTTAATCCATCTAACCCCTAATTTGTAAAAACATTGTGTTTTTAATTTCCTTATTATAGCACTGCTTAAAAACGTTAGCACAAAACTGCATGCATGGCACCTTAAGCCCTGGCGTGAGTGTGTGTAGAAGCACTTTGTCATTACATTCTGGCAAGATTAAAAAAATTGGCAACATTTTTTTAACCATATGATGCTTGTCTAACTGCATTTTGTTTTCAATTTTTTTTGCTTTTATAACAACAACATTTTTCTCCAAAGCACAATAAAGAAACTTTGAACCAACTTTGAAGCAACTTGCTGGATTCAGCCTCTATGAGTCCTCAACGTGACGTTACTTTTTGACAGACACAGTCACTGTTTCCAATCTTCATGCTTAAGCAAGATAACTAGCTAACGTAAGTGGCAGCATTTTAAAAAATGTATTGCGAATAAGAATTTTACCCCCAAATGGAAACATATTCTTTTAATTGAAAAAGGAAAACCATCAACATTATGTTTGAACAAACCAATTTCAAGGACACATTTCATGTAAGAGTCACAATGACAGTATCTCATCACTAGGGCCCTTAAAGCCACTCACAGGGTACCAACTTTTATTTCCCACTGGCCCTGTGTCTTTTATAGAGCCCGAGGCACTAAAAAGGGGCAGCTGCCACTGTAAACTCGAGGGCAGAAGTTCAGAACCATGGACAGCAACCAGCCTTCTCCAGAGAGATCACTTTCAGTAGACAACCTTCCACATTTAGAGCTAGTGTTTCAAATATAACATTGTGAATATTAATTCAGGAAACAGCACAATTATGCATTCAACAGCTTTGTAATGTATCTTATGTATGAATTAGTGAGATAAGCTGACTAATAGTTTAAGGCTATGGAGCAACACGACCACCGTGTAGCTCTATATGTCAATAGATAAAGGACATGGCCCATTAGGTCTGCCAGAATCCATCGTTCATGCTCCTAGATGATACAGCTGCTGTCTACACTTTCATCAAGATAATGGTGACCTCATATATGGAGTCCATGAGCAATGGCCCTGATTTCATTTTTCTCAAAGAATCCATTACCAATATCATTACATCTTCAGGGAGCCAGCGACCAACAGAGGATGGACCTTTTTTTTCTGTTGTGTACTTGTGTGAGAAATGTATTGGTTGCTAAGCCAAATGCCTGTCAGTAAAATCCTTTATATGCTGGCTCCTCTTGCTACAGCGTGTGTTTGCCTCCTCCACTCCATTGTATCTTTGCAGTGTGTGCGTGCTCTTGTGTGTGTCTACATGAATGTACCTCAATTTACTCCTCTTCACCCCCATAGTGCAGCTGCGCCTCAGAGGACTCTTGTGAAGTAATTGAATGAGCCGGGGCAGGGGGAAACCTGTGGCAGTGAATGTGGTGCCCGCTGGCCTTATTATCTGTAATACGGCAGCCGCTCTGCCTGCACTTTCTCATCCGCTCATGAATACAGAAATGAATGTGGTGGACGTCAGAGGTGAGCGCAGAGGGGAGAAGCAGGGCCCGAGTCGTTTTAATCAGCTCCCAGATAGAACAATCACTTTATCCACCTCCACAGCCCAGAGGTGAATTAGTGTTTTACATTCCAGGGCATGCTTTCTGACAGGGGACTCCACCCCAAACAACCAATGGACTGCAGAGGTTATTGAGAGACACTCTGATGTTTTTTGATGGGTAAATTAGAGCTAAACATGCCCCTGGGACTCCAAGCTACGGATATGCAGGAAGACCTTTGTCTAATAAGAGGCTCTTTATGAGAAAAGATAATCTGTTGTTGTGCCTTTGAAGCATTTGTTCACGTGTCTGTGCACACATTACGTTAGATACAACCAATACAAAAATCTATGGTTTCCCCAAGGTTATTAGCAACCTTTTGCACTTGTTGATTGGACATTTCATACTAATTCTGAAATGCATGATATAATGCAAAGAGAACATTATATTTGCAAGCCCCACAATACCGTTTCAGAAATGACATAAAAGCCATCAGCGTCATTGTCAAAATGACATCAGGGACATTCCCAGTCAACTCCAACGTCCATTAGTCATAAGCTCAGGGATACACCACTTTACGGGGCTTTTCATAGTAACCTGGTCTCGTGGGCATCTTTCTAAAGTACACTTTAAAGTCTAGACACTGTGTTGCGCTCATGGCCAAACAGGCAATTTCCCCCATTGATCTGCTCTACAGTCAGACCTCAATTCTAGAGGCTCGCTGTAAACCCTTCTCTTTTCTTGCTTTGTTGTGTTTTTACTGTTATCTGTTTTCTATACGACACCAGTGAGTGGAAGTCAAGACATTGTGACCCAAATGGTGGCACACAATTCAGTTGAAAAAATAAATACAAAGCAAGATAAAGCAGTAAACCATGAGGATGGATCATCATGACTCAGTTTCCATAACTTTATACTGACTGTACTCAAACTTTTCTTGTACATGGCAATGTATTAAAATGCCAAGCAGTGAGTTGTTCTGTTCAAAAACTAAAGAAATTCAAAAGGCACGCCAAGGTCTTTTCTCCGTAAGTTAAAAATACTGCTTGTATTCGCCCCCGGATCAGCTCCAAAATTGAATGTATTCTGCTCCGGGGTGGAAGAAGCACTCAGATTTGTTACTTAAGCAAAAGTAGCAATACTATCGGCATCTAAATATACTTTAAGTACCAAAAATAAAAGTGCTCGTAATGTCCCATTTCAGAATTGTACTTTTATTGAGTTACTGGGTTAGTATTATGATTATTGGTGTGTTTTTATCCCAACTGGTAAACGTAATTTGAATAACTTTATATACTGCTGCTGGATATCTTAACCTATAAATATGTCAAAGGGTGTTTCGAATTAGCTAATATTCTAAACCTAAAAAGTAATAAAAGTCAAATAACTGCAGTACAATTTTGTCTCTTAAAATGTAGTGGAGAAGAAGTATAAAGTAGTGTAATTTGAGAATACTCAGGTAAAGTACAAGTACCTCAACACACTTTTTACACAGTTTACAAGTACAGTACTTAGTTATAGAAGAATCGGAGGATGAAACCCTCTTTATTTGTCACATACACAGCAGAGCACACACAGTTCTGCCTTGTCCCCACCCATCCAGTTTTTTCCATAATCCTGCTGACAGACAGACAGACAGACAGACAGACAGACAGACAGACAGACAGACAGACAGACAGACAGACAGACAGACAGACAGACAGACAGACAGACAGACAGACAGACAGACAGACAGACAGACAGACAGACAGACAGACAGACAGACAGAACTAAATCCAACCCTAATCGAAATCATAACCTCCTTAGCAGAGGTAACAGACAATATATTATAGTTAACCCAAAGCAGAGATAAATATATAAGTATATGAAGATTCATCCACGATATCGAGAAATTGGAGTAATAAAGATAACTGCAACAGAGTAACTAAAGATAATAGAAGATAACTGCAGAACTGAGTCATCATCCCCCTGTAGAAATAGTTGAAATAATTTGTTTTGGACAAGCCCATTACAACTATATTTAAAAACCAATCACTTCATTAAACTCTGCCACTTTTGTTCTACTGTGTCATTGTTCTGTTGTTGTTGCCTGCCTGCTATCAGTTTCAGGGACAAAGGCTCGAGCCGAGGCTGTGCTGCGTCCACAGCCAGCCTGATTAAATCTGGGTCCCTCGCTGGCTCTCTCCATGGTGCTAAAAGAACCCTCTATCAGATTACAGGCAGCCAGAATAGGACCTCAGCTAATCCATTACAATAATTGATTGACAATGCATTGAAGGTGGCTATGTAGTGAGCACCAATTACAGTCATGTCCTGTTGCACTGTCAAATTGGCAAAGCACATGGAGCCAATCATTCATCTGGGAAGTACAGGAGCTTTCTGAACATGTATGGCGAGAATAGAGCTAATCCAATCTTTGGGAAACAACCAAATCCCTGGGTAACCTTATTAATGTTTGACAGAAGCATGGTGGGATGCCTGCAAAGAGAACTGAGTGAAATGCATTGAATACTGAAGGTTAACTTTTCGGTCTTTTCTCAGAATTCATGTTTCTTCCTGTAGGTGGTGCAATAAAGTAAGAACAAGACTCTAAAGCCAGAAGCTCAGAAACTGATCAGTCTTTAACATAAACTTCTACTGTTACAGTTTATCCATGCACTCAGGTTTAAATAATCATATCCGGGCTAGAATACCTTAGGAATCTTTTTTAAAGTTACTGTGGAGAAAGTAAAAAAAACAAATAGCACCATAACACATAATTTTACATAAAATGAAAAAACAATACCTATTATTTTAAACTTTAATCATATAATCTAGCAGCTATTATATTAAGAGTATTGGCTACATGCAGGAGGAATATGAGAGGAATATTATAAACGGTGCAGCAGCATGCCATAAGGTTTATGAGGCAGAAGTTGAAAGCGGCTGCAGCTGTATGCTAATGAGGCGCCTATGCTTCCCGTCCGCCAGGGCAGCACGCGCCACTGATCAAACATGCGCATGCGCCTTTATAGCCGAGACCAGCACACCGGCCCACGCGCCCCACAGAAATTATCATGGGGGAAAGAGGAACTCGTTAAAATGCCATCAAAGCTTGTAGTCCCAACAAACCACGACTAATAGATGTAGGCTACAGAGAGAAAGAAAAACAAGTAACAGCAGAGGAGGCGAACACACTCACGGAAAAAGTTTGGAGTTATATGTTAAAGTAAATTTAATTAAGTCACTGCAGCCATAAAATAAATTAAAGTGTTACAACACGTAGCAACAACTAACTACACAAAATGTTTTTTCTATACAAAAAAATGTGTTTAACTTGAATCAAAACAATGAAAAGTTGATATCTAGTTTTACGTCTATCTTTAAAACAATTTAAAAGTATTTGTTCTACTTTGTCATTTTACCTCTCCAAAATAACGGTGTGCGTTTAGGCAGGTGAGAAGGCACGGGCACACAGAGGCCTATTGAAAGAAGGCGCAGGCCTGCGGCTCAGAGCCGATTGTGTAATTATTTGACTTGGTCATACTGCAGCTTTATGCAAATGAGGGGAACAATGTACGACGATGGAGATTAATTCCTCCCTGGTCTGTGGAGTGAAAGGAAAAAGAATGCACTCTCTGCCAAGTGGCGCACTGCAGCCTACATTTAGCCATTATAACGAGAGAGAGAAAAGACAAATACACAATATATGAGGTATGCACAGAAACCATGGGGGAACTGGTAAAGAAATAGGCCACATTTGTCGAAAAAAAAGTTGTCTTTGTTAGGCAAACAGCAGACTGCATAATGAGAGCATTTTATTGAAACGGAGATTTGTTTTAATAAATTGGGAGTATAACAAACGTTTACTTTTGTATTGGATTCAATGCAAACTTTAATATTGGATCGCTTCTTTCAGCAGAAATAAGATTTCAAATCAGCAATTAACGTCCTCAAGACAGCACATATTTGCTCAAACAACAGTTCCCTCCAGCAGCAACAGCAGCTTCCCTTATGTTATGTGCAGCATTTTGCAGCACAAGCCTCGGATGCGGCCTTCTTTGTCTGCAGCTCTGATTCCGCCCAGCACGCGTCTAGCTGTTGGCCAGATTGGTCGTGAGTCCTGTTTCACAGTTAAGAGGTCAATTTGCCTTTCAAACGAAAAAAAGGAGAGACGGGGAAATCCAAGTACGGGCAGACGTGGCTATTGTGCACAGACCAGAGGGCCTTCTTATTACTTATGTATGCAGTGAGATGTCTGATTTATATATCGAGTTAAACTACGGAGACAGACACGTGCCCTAAAATAAAAGAAACACTCCGTCCATAGTGTTTATTTAAGGCATAATAAAATAAAGGTCTATAAAATCTGGCTTATCTGGTGTGTTGGAAGGCCTGCAACGTGTGCAAATGTTTTGCGCAAAAGAGGAGCATGGGTGTAACAAAAAAACAACAACAGCGAACCGAGTGGAGGTAAAAGCAACATGACATTGGGAGAATCTGGTGTTACAGTTGTGTCCATTACGTGAGTTGCGTCTTTGAAACACATCACAGCAGAAATTGAAACAACTTTTGGTTTGCATTTAACCAAGCTTGTCTTATCCCCGTCTTAATTCTAAATTGTGATGATTGTGGTAGTGACGGACATTTCCTTTTGGCAGCTCCGGGGCCCTCAAAGGAGAGCCACAAAGCCGTGGCACGTGTGCATTTGTATAGGGGCCCATCAGACCGTAAAAGGAGGAGGGTCCCGGCGTGTGCCTCTGTCGGGGAGGGGCTGAGCGCACACATTAATGTAATAAACCGCCAGTACATCTGCTAAGCTATCTGCACATCCTCCAACGAAATCCACCAAACCCAGGCTGTAAGCCCTCCCACATCAAATCCACTGGGATGTTGGTTTCATCCGATTGGTCGGGGATGCTGCAACAGGGGGGGCGAGAACAATAGCATCATTCCGGCATAAAAAGAGTGGAGCTATGCCTTGGAGACGAAAACATTTCAGCAACAGAAGAATCGATATACAGGGGAGATAAAGTCCCAGAAGCTTCTAGTGTTGCCATATTTTTAACAAACCTGGATACTCGAGACTTCACCCACCTCCCCGAAGTGCCTTTCCTCTCATACTCGCCAAGATGCCCAAAGGATTCCTGGTAAAAAGAAACAAGAAATCTGCACATGTTTCCTACAGGACTCGGTCGGACGAAGATGACATACAGGAGCATCCCACCCCAGCTGCCTTGCCGAGTTATGTGGACCCCTCCCCGCCTATGTCCGTGGCGTCCAGTCCGGACCGCGCGGCAGCCTCTCCGGATTTCACAGCAGCTTTCGCACCGGTGCCAAGACTGGAGAAGCCGGTGCAGTTCGGCAACCCAGAGGCGGTGTGCCAAGCGATCTACAGCCCCACCCGGCCCATCAGCAAGGAGCACGACAGGGGATATTTCGAGCGAAGTTTCAATCTCGGCTCGCCTATTTCTGCCGAGTCATTCCCTACACCTGCCTCCCTCTCCGGCCTGGACCAGCTCATGTTCGCCCCGGTCGACTTGAAGATCGGTACCAGCAACAGCAGCCGCATCGGCACAACCAGCAGCCTCCCGGCACCAAGCAACCGTGTCGCCACCAAAAGACCCGCAGCTGACGGTACCGAACGTAAATCTAAACCCGCCTCCAAGAAACCCAAAGCCATCAGAAAACTCAACTTCGAAGACGAGATGACGACTTCTCCCGTGCTTGGTCTCAAAATCAAAGAGGGGCCGTTGGAGATTAAGCCGAGGGCGCAGTCTGCCGGGGGGAACAAGCCTCTGGGGGAGTTTGTGTGTCAGCTGTGCAAGGAGGCGTACGCGGATCCATTCTCTCTTGCTCAGCACAAGTGCTCCCGCATCGTCAGGGTCGAGTACCGGTGTCCCGAGTGCGATAAGATGTTCAGCTGCCCGGCTAACCTCGCCTCTCACCGCCGCTGGCACAAACCCCGGACCACCGGCGCACCTGCGATGCCACAGGGACAAGCCACCAAACATGAAACGGCCAAAATGCCACCAATGGGTGTCAAGTCAGTCTCCGACGAAGCCAAAGACATGAGTGACAGAGACACCCCGAGTCCAGGTCTGTCCGAGTCGGGCTCTGAAGATGGTACATATGACTGCCAGTACTGCGGGAAGAGGTTTAAGCGACAGGCATACCTAAGAAAACACATCTTGGCACATCAGGCCTTGCAAAAGACAGTGCTGGAGGAGCACGGGTTTCAAACCGGCGACCGCCCGGCAGAGCAAGCTCCGGTCTTATCCTCCTCTTCAGCATCATCATCATTATCATCATCATCCTCATCCTCATCATCATCCTCAGAGGAAGCCTCAAACCAAAGCCCCCTCAACCTGAGCCCGGTGGACTGCCTGCTGTGCCCGGTGTGCGGGGAGAGTTTCACCAGCAGAGCCGGCCAGGAGAGACACCTGCGCCTCATGCACTCCTCCCAGATTTACCCGTGCAAATACTGCCCCGCCACTCTCTACAGCTCGCCGGGGCTCACCAGGCACATAAACAAGTGCCACCCCTCGGAGAACAGACAGGTGATCCTGCTCCAAATGCCGGTGCGCCCTGCCTGTTAGAGACAACACTAAACTTGTGCCTTTGATGGGGGGGATAACTTAAAAAAGGAGAAACAAAAAAAAAGTGGCTTTGGGGTTAAAAAAGTAAGAGTTTGTGACACTCACTGCCATAACTTTAGGCCAATGAAAGGCAGCCGATTTGATGTTTAAGTGGTGTTTAATGAGGTGTCTTTTCCATGCCAATCAGTGATTGTTGAATGCTTCTCTCTATATTTGAACTACATATAGGCCTATTTTGAGATTTTCTTTCTCAACTTAGTTTATCAAGAAGAAAAAAAAGAATACAAAGCGTTAGTTTGACTGTTAAAGGGTATTTTTCTAGGACAGCACATGTGTTCAATTATAGCTTATAGACCTAAGAAATGTCTTACAATTCTCAGAAATCCTTTTTCCCCATCAAAGCCTTTTGAATTCACTATCAATGTAGCTTTACGCTAGTTTGTGAATTACTTAGTATTGGTGGGAAAAAGAGAGTGACTGAGGCATTCCCTGTTTAGTAGAACCACAAATGCCTTTAGTAAACCTAGTCCGACATAGCCTACATACACATCCAAATCCCGCTGTATAACTGCCTTAAAAAAAAGTCAACATAGACTGATTTAATTTTGAATGCTGGCACATATTTTATTATTATTATTATGGAAGATTGTTGCAATATTTTTCATCATATGTTTATTTATTTATTTATTCTAATTATTTTATGTAACTTATTATTGTGTTTGTTGTGATCTCTTCTGTGAATCGTTCTGGCAGTTTACATGTCGTATAGCCAAAATGTTTTTGTTTTTTTGTTTGTTTTTGTTTTTGGGGTCAAATTCATGAGTTGTGATAATTGTCGTGGGTCGGGTTTTAATCCTCAATCCCCACAGCTCTTGTAAAAAAAACAAAAAAAAACGTAAAGCTCTTACCTTAGATGCAATCTTTTTTAAGGACAAGTTATTTTTCTTAAATGTTGGCTTTTATAGCGCTTTGATTGTATGTGTACATCGTTGTTGTCTATCGAAATAAAATATTTTCAAAAGGACACGTGTCTCAAGGTGGTTGAACTTTTTCAAATAGAGTTGAAATAAGTATACGCTGGTAATTAACTTTAACGAATACTCAACACTTCTGGAGGGAATTTGGTTTTGCTAATATAATGAGTTGTGTGATCTTATAATAGTTTTAAGTCTGTTTGATTCTAGTGTTGGTTGGGTTTCTTTTTTCCGGAAGTCCGGAAATGATTTCTCAATTCTAAGATTATTATGGATATGAATACAGGTAGAAAAGATAAACGTATTAAACGAAACGTACTTTTCTGAGATGTTGTAAAAAGCCTTTCTGATTTTCTGGAGATTTTTCGAGAAATGCACAAATTATTCTGCTTATATGGCCGATCAGGTGGTTAAAGAGGATTTCCAAAGCAGGGTGCCAAAAGTTATGAAGCAAGATAATTACCAGTATAATTTGACATCCTAAAACTTTTAACAATGTCACGGTTTAAATTCTCATTTCTTTTCTGCAACATCCCTCTCACATCGGGTCCCACTCCGAGACGGTGCGATCGTGCTTACTCGTCCCTAACAAGGAAACCAAACCTCAGGAGCCCCTCTGCCAAACCTTTGCCTTCGATTCCCCGTTTATCATCCTGATTCGCAGTAAATCATAGCTCCAGTGGCTCAATAGATGCCGTTTCGCTGCCACAGAGAAGCACTTAGGGCCTAATCATAAATCCCCTCCTTAATACCATGTCAGAACATGACAGGAGGACAAAGACGTGGCGGATTAAACTCACCTCTGGAGCAGTAAAACATCTGTCTTCTCTGGAAGACTCATATGCAGCTCGATGTGTGCTGATTTAGGGACACATCCGGGCTCAGTGGGCTTCATATCTGACCTCCAGAACCTGTAAGGCATTAATTCAGTGGTAATTTAGCACAAAGCCTCCTCTTCAGACGTACAGAGACATACTGCCAGCATGGAGTTCACCTCAGAGCATCATGGCATAACTTTTCTAATTTGTTTAAAAGACACAACATAAATAAAATTACAAAAAAGTTTTTCCTACTCATTAAAACTCTACAGCCATCTAAGGCTAAACAGGAATAAAAGCCTTTTTAAATGACTGTCACCCCCCCTTAGGGTATCAGTGACAATATGTCCAGACAGAAATATACTGTATTTGAAGTGTGAAAATAGACTACAGTCAGCAGTGTAACACATGAAATAAGACAATCTAGTAGTAATAATCAGCCTGGGACACCTAGACCCTGCTTCATAAACTCTCTCGGGGTCAATGACTGAGGCAAACAGCGCTGAGCATGGTGAAAATGAGCTAACATTATCAGCTTCTTTCTCACCCTTTCACTCACACAGTTTTAGGGCTCCAATTACGGTCAAGTGCTTTTCTGGAGTCTTAATGTGACCCAGGCGAGGCAGGGCTCCAGTCTAGGTGCTGCAACCGATGCACCTGTACCTCCTGGTGAGCCTCCATTATGCCGGCCTGGCTGAGCAGCAGGGGAGACAGATGGGAGGAGGGTCAGGTTACCCCTGCTGCTGCTAGCACGCCTGGGCCAGGGTCAGAGAGCCCATGGTAACAGCACCATCATGTCAGCACACATACACACTCTGGCCCACTTCACAAAATCCGAGGTTATCCCATTATTTGACGTGTTGTTGAGAGGGGGAAAAATGAACAAAGATACGTAGAATTTCAAATTGATTTAATGAAATGTTTCAATTTTCACATTTCTAATAAAGATAGCAGGACTTCGGTCGTTAAAAACAGTTTGATATGTTGACAAGTAATGATGAAATCTTCAAGCTTTTTTTCCTCTTTCTCTTATACAAAGATTATATTACAGGCATTCATATATTTATATTCAGAAGGCGCTCAAGCCTTCAAATTTGACACAATGTACAAGGATTTTTCTAAAACGAGAAGAAAGAGAGAAAAAAACGTACTAGGGCTAACACTAGTTCATTTTCTTCACGTATATAAGACACACAATCCTTATCTTGGTCCAAAACTAACATCTCCAGCCAACTAAGCCACCAAAGGGGGAGCACAGACCCCTTTCTAAAGACATCTGCTAATAAACTACAATCTTTAAGATCAGCATTCTGGGCGGTTCCTTCAAGTGTGGAGGGGGGGGGGGGGGGGAAATAACAAAAAGATAGATGTGATCCAGGCCTATATTTATACATTCTTCCAAAAAAACGATTTAATACAAACAAAAGGAGGCGACGTGTGAGGTTAGGAAGGACAACAGACAGGAGAGCGATGGGGTCGGGGGGTAAGGCATAGTAGTGCAACAGATGGGGATAGTGTTACAGCTTGGGTGGAGCCCTCTGAGGGTGTGAGTGTGTGTGTGTATGTGGAACACCTGGCTGCCATGACTACCCCGAGCATGCAGGTTGGAGAAGTGAGCGTCGGCCCGGCTGTTGCTAGGAAGGCTGCTAGAGTTCAGCTCAGGCATGCCACCTAAACCCAGAGCACCCACCCCTCTCTCAGGAGGTGACGTTAGGGGCGAGGCTCATGGGAAAGAGGAGGTGCCTACTTGATTCCTTTTCAGGGACGGAGCATTGCACCACCTGCAATGAAGACTAAAAGAGAGAACCCCACAGATCCATCTGCTGTTGTTTTTGTTGTGGGAAGCACAAGACGTTGACCTTTAGAGACACATAGAGGGAGGGGTTGGGGGGCTTTGTTTAAGACTGATAACTAACGATGGAGAAGTGATGCAGGGTGTCTATGGGTTGTGTCACACTATGAAGAAGAGAAACCAAAATGTGATTACGGGGAGGAGAGCTGGTGTCGGACAGCATGTTAGAGGACAGACATAACACAGGCACTGTGAGAAGCGCTCTCTCACACACACACACACACACACACACACACACACACACACACACACACACACACACACACACACACACACACACACACACACACACACACACACACACACACACACACACACACACACACACACACACACACACACACACACACACACACACACACACACACACACACACACCAGTGCATGGACTTAAGATTCACCTGAGGCTCTGGCGGCATATATCCTCTACAACAGCACATGAATAGATAATACAATACAACATCAAATAGTCCTTTTCTAATATTAATCTAGCGAATAAAATTTAAAGCAATTTACATCCAAGAACGAAGAGAAACATTCAAATGCTAGGGAAATCAATGACAGTGCAAAAAAACAAACGTTGGAATGTCGATGCCTTAGTTTCACAGGACAGGGGAAACTGATAGCGGAGGAAAGAGACAGGAGGAACTTATTCAATTACCGGACATGAGCCCAAGTTAACGACATCAGAAAACAATTACAAACGCAGTCTTTTCTCGTTTCAGCAGAGTTGCATAAATCAAATCATGACACAATCCATCGGAATTCATTTAAAAATGAAAATTAGACGAGTAAAAAAAACAACACAACCCCAAACAAATTTCTATTAAGCTCCAGTTAGAAAAGACGTCATTGATTGTCCACTCTGGGTTGAAGACAATTAAAAATCGTCCTGACTGCACGTACTGCAGGGACTCAGGGGCCCAGAAAGTATGTGTAGTAGTGCAGGGAGTACGGATAGGGCTGGGGAGGTTGTCCCCATGCATCATTTTCCTTTTTCAGTGTATGGAAGTCCATGAACATGGTCCAAACCGGTGCTAAAGAGCAACTTCCTGTCCCCAGTGGCTATCTTTGACACAGCAGAGAGGTTGCGGCAGGAGGTAAAAAAAGAAATTTATAAATGGATCCCAACATCTGTGCAGTTTTAGCATGATTTACAGCGGTGTCCTTCAGTGCTTTGTCACCTTAAGTGTCGAGACAGTTGAGATGCAGAAACAGGGTGAAGCGGTCTCCCTTTCCCTTACTATAGTAAGAACTCTCCAGTGCATAGAGACAACACTAGAAACATGAGAATAAAAATGACATTTCTTTTCATCACAGGTTCCTTTCAAGACTTCTCAGTCAAGTCTTCCTATGCCGCTGATCCTTATGCTGAAACCACCAGGGTGAACATAAATAGCTTCACATGTCCATCTCGATTAAGCAGTCAAACACCACAACAAATAGAAATGTATCAGTGAAAATCAATGATTGCCACTTAAATTAAAAAATTGCAATATGCTCCAGTTACATGTTCATATGACACAAAATAAAACAAAGAAAAACAGTACACGCCAAGAGAAAACTTGCAGTCACGGCTGGGTGTGCGAGGTTCTTTGAGAGAAAGATTAAAGGCTGCACTCGGGTGGGGAAAAGAGGACGGAATGAAGAGCTCAGTTGGAGGATTTGCTTATAGCGCTGGCTGATCTGCGGAGCTTTCCGGACACTCGGTTCTTCGTGGCGCGGGGCATTGTGGGAGAAACCTGGTCGACAGGGTCCGTAGTTCCTGCGTTGTTTCCGGATTCTGTGCTCGTGCTGCCGGTGAAGGAGCCTGGGAGAGGGATGGAGGGAGGGTTTGTGGAAGGAAAGAAAATAGAAGGAGAGTTAGACATGGCAGTGGGGTTCATCAGTTTTTGTGTGATTGCCGTTTATCCCAGCATGCTTTGTCATGCATTTTGGCTGCTCCCACAAACAAGATCACCTAGCATTTTTCACCGACATTCACAAAAACGTACAATTAAAAATGTCAGAGTGCTGAGATTTGAGTTTTCACCCCTTAAGCCATTAGAATTAAGATACGAGAGAGTGAAATTGAAAATATTTCAGAGATAACATGCTTCTTTCACATGCTGTGGAAAAGCAAAGCTTGTTAAAAGAGAAGCCGCCTTTCTTCCAAATACAGAGCTTCCAGATGCTTAAATGATGTAAAACCTTTGTAACCAAGGGTAAAAAAAAAAAAAGTATTCAGTTCACAGTATGACAGCAAAATGCTTTGAATGGAAATAAAATTGCACATTATGCTCTTGTTGTGAACATGTGGAGCCTTCCCTTTGTTAAGTATTGTCCTTTTTATAGAAAACTTCACAGAGAAGGGGACAGCAAGAAGTAATAGGCCGGGAGGTGGGCATGGAACGCTGGTGGGGACAATCAAGTATTGTGAACGTCACCAGGACTTCTTCAGTGTGCCCCTGACCAAACCCAGACCTGCTGCCTCCCCCCCCCCCCGCCCTCCTCCTCGGCCCCCATGCCTCGAGTTTAAACAACTTTTCTGCTTTGTCGAGGTGGCATCTGGTTGCCTATTTTCTTTCCTATCCTTTTATTTCCTGCCATTTTTCAGGGGCATCTCAAGTTGCAGCGGCTAAAAGGAATGGCAGATGGCTGGAGTAACAGACACTCAGCAGCACAGTGGCCACCGGCAGCATCCAGGGCCGCGGCTCACTGGGAGAGGAGGGCTGGGCTATGGATGAAACATAGGGTGTGTGTATTGTGAAGGGCTAGAGGGGAGGCGAGGGGGGTCCGAACATGGATTCTCAAATCTGCATATGAATATAAAAAAAGGGACTGGCTTGGCAGGAAAAAAGAAACAAAGTAGGCTGGCCTGATGGACAGAATAATTCCTGCATTCCCGTATTCTTCCACTCATTCCTACAGTAAACACTTTGCTTTGTGGGCTTAACTCCATCTGCATGTGCTGCGAGTACATATGATAGACAGGAGGAAGGCCACCACCTATTACAGCTAATACACACTGACAATAGTGCGGTACAGTTCACCACCCACTCAACAGACTTCCCTTTTCGTTTAGCGGCCATTAAAACATGCTGCACTAAACAGTCATCACTCCCACTGTGGCACTTAATGACTGTGGCTGCATCAGTTTTTAATTGATGTTCTTCACTGTATGGCTTTATGTAAGAATTCATTTCATAAGATACCGCTTAAAAAAAACAACCCAGATAAAGAAGAGGCTAATGTATCATTATCGTCATTTTAACTCAGCATTTCCGCTCCTTGCTCAGCCCAATCTGCCTTACAGTGAGGTGAGTTTCACATGGGAGGAACAAGGGAGAGAGAGAGAAAGAAAACAAAGAGGGTCTTTAAATGGCCCTACTATCCCATTGGTCCCCTCTGCAGCAGTTCAAACAAGGCTTTGGATGACAAAGACATCTTCCAGTGCAGCAGGTGTTAGTCTCAGAGTCTGCCCCAGGCAAACAGGCACACTCCAGCAGGAGGAAATAAGGGAGGTGGAGGGATTGGGGGTAAAGAAAGGAAAGAGAAAATTGTTTGCTGGGGGAAGAGATAAAGGCGCGCCACATGCAGAAGCGAGGGCCAGAAGTGTAGCCATATTGTTCATGCTGCTACTTAGTCAGGTGCTAATTGTCCCCACCGTGCATCACTTTCAATTACCAGCCTGGCCTTAGCAGTAGGACACCCCCCAAAAAAACAGCCTGGTTTCTCTGTCCCTTTACCCCTTTGTCAGAGCACTCAGTAAATAAAGCTTGGTTAGTGCTGGATGAAAAAAAAGAAGAGTGGGAGGGGAGAAACAGCCAGGATGAGTGATCGAGCGAAGGAGTAGGTAGGCCGCTGGACGGAAACGAGCTTCAGGTCTGACTCGTTGCTTACCTGCGCCATAAACAGTTTTTGGACCTTTATATTTTTAATCTAAAAGGAAAAACAGAGTAAAGCATCATGTGAGACACCATACCACAGTGCAGCAGAACACAACACAACGCTGCTGAGAGTCAGTGATCTGAGGGACACTCAGACAGCTTGTGTGGCGTTGAGGTTAGTCGTCACTGGAAGGTTTAAACAGTCAGACAAGGTTAAAGGTTTTTACGACGATTAGTTCATCAACAAGTTTTTCTGAAGACACCTTCAAGGACATTTTCTGCTGGTGCCTGTTAAATCTGTCCAATTCACATATTTCAAAATCAAGATAATTTTGAAATAAAAAACATGAATGGTGGGCAGTTCACATGGCAACAACGGAAACAATAAGCACCACTGTTACTGTTAAAGACGGTTAGTAGGGAGTGTAAAAATTGCTAGGGATTTTAAAGATCCAGTAGAGAGACATGTTTCTTTCTCATGTGCTCATAAAGGAAAACATGTCAAGGTTAAAACACACACAACATCACAAAACAACACGAAATGGAGCAAAGCAGTGCAGGTGGTACACAACAAGGGCAGAGCACTGTGGATAAAGTTAGTATGGCGGATGGACTAGCTCATGCAGAAAGCCATGATGCTGGTCTGAAGTTGCAGGGTAAGAGTGAGGTTGCATTCTGGGTCATGGGAAAACTGACAGGCCAAAAATGTTACGAGATGAGTAAAGGCTGGATGTTAAAATGTTTCAAATACAGCTACATTTAGCCATTAGCATGCAGATTCTGAACTTGGGCCCATCTTTCTTTCAAAAATTGGCTAAATCAAGCGCAACCCACACAGTTATTTGCGGATGGTGGGGTTCAGGATCATTTTAATGAATTAATGGATGGATGTTAGGGGGCTGTGGCTGGGCGTCATGCCTAGTGAGGAGGAAGCAGGCAGAGTCTTACAGTCCAGTTTGGCCCAGGGGTACTCCATGTCCCAAACCATCCCCGGCCAACGCCTGCACGCTGTCATGGAGCATGGATGACATGTTAGTGGCAGCAATGGGAGCAAGAGCAGGATGGACTCACAGACAGATGGATAGACACACACACACACACACACACACACACACACACACACACACACACACACACACACACACACACACACACACACACACACACACACACACACACACACACACACACACACACACACACACACACACACACACACACACACACACACACACACAGGACGGCAGTGCAGCACATTTAAGAAGAATGAGGATGAGGAGCAGTGGAAGCCAGCCATCAACTGCTACATCAAAGCTTGATCGGACACAGAGGTTGCGGTCGAATAGTCAGTTTAGCTTAGGAAGGTTCCTAACGGAGCGAAATGACCCAGAAGTACCTCAGTGGCTGTCAAGATAAGAGCTGTTCGAATACTCTAGATGAACGGAAAGGAGCTTTGAAACTTCCTTTAGCTTAGGAAACACTGGACCTCCCTTTTTGAAAGGAAAGGAGAAAATGCCGTCCCACAATGCCTTGCGGCTGCAACATTTACCGTGACACAGCATCCGGTCATTCACGGAAACAACCATGAATCGTGACGGAGAAATGCGTTTCAAGTCCCGGTGCTTATTAAGCAATTTAAAACGTATGCCGTAACTTGCTTTAGTGCTTTGTTTTGAACGTTCAGCACTGTATTAATCAAAAGGAGAAATATTAATGTTCCTTTTTTTACTGAAATGATCAAATAAAGTCCACATTCCACAGTGTTTACTGAGCTGTGTGGGGTTTCTGAAACGTTTAAAAACACATTTGAATTGTGATATACAAATTGATAGGTTAAGGCATATCTAGTATATAATAAATACATTTGTATTTATTTTTAAATATCTCATAAAATCATATGTATTGGGATTCATGTGGATTAATGTGTGCACTGGAGGGTGAGGGTGACAAGCATAAGTTTCACTTTCCTTTTTTATTTAAATTCCAACCTAGGTAATGAAGAATATATGTCTCTGTTGTCCACGTTCATAAGGCATAAAACAACACCATCAGAGAGCACGGTGCAAAGTAGATTCACTTTCAGTAGTCCGCTTTATATAAACTGTAGTTCCCCCCAGCAGATGCACATTAATAACGTCCGCTGGCGCATCATACATTTACGTGGGATAGTGCAAGTGCAGTCGGATTCTAAAAGCACCGAAGTCTCTTTTCCTAAATCCTTTTGAATTCTCCTATCCACTATTCCGTAACGTTTCACGCAAAGACCAAAGCGCTTTACAATACATATTACACATATTAGACATGTAACACATCAATACTGTGGACAATAGAAGTGCTGTGAGTTTTACTTACTGATGTCACTATGTCATGTCGAGGCATTTCAGACCAGGGGATTTTAGCCTTTGCAGACCATTTACATGCACACAAAACTATATTACAGCCAACAGGAAAGGAACAGAATACCAGCAAAAGCATTATAGGGCCTTTTTAACACCTTTGGGGTGAAAATAATAAATGATTCGGTACAGCCTTTGTAGTCACGCTTGGTATGTTTGTATTTTTTTTTACAAACATACAAAGTTTAACTTAAATGCTTGATTTGTTTTTGGTCAAAGTGGCCACATACACATTCTCTACCTTTATCCCCCATAGTGTCCCCATTTCATTCAGATAAAATCTAGGAATGTTATATTGTAATTAATTTTCAGTGCTTAGAATAATAACAGTTCACAGCTCTTCTCCCAACAGCACAGGGTATTCCAAAACAAGCAAGTTGACAATACGTAAACAACTGTTTGACGTCAAAATGTGACTTTAGGAACTACTGCTAGCTAATTTCGTTACAAAAAAAGATGGCACAATGCCCAGGACCCACTGCATTTGGTCTTGTTTGTTTGCAGTGTGGTCTTCAATATTGAGAGATCATAACTGTTGGCAGATAGGACTACATCATTTAAAGTGAGGCTTATAGAGAACCAATCTAAATACAGATGGTAAAGCAAACTTAATATCGATCATTTAAAAAAAAAGTCTAAAGGCACTTTAAATGTTGTTTCATTTAAAATAAAGTGACTGTTACATTATTTTCTGAAGTAAGACTCTTGAATAAAATATGAATGGACAGACACACACACCCTGACATTAATCTAGTAATCTATTTACACACGTTGATTCCGGAGAAAAACAAATGGCCGTTCAGAACGAGTTTCCGCAGCAGCGAGGGTGACACATCAGCCTTACGGACCTCATTATGTCATGGCCTCTCACATTAGCCACAGCATCTAAGTGTATGTCCCATGCTGTGAACGTTTATTCCCAAGCCTGGCTAACATCACTAACCTCTCTCTGGCCAGACACAAAGGAACCCATGGTCAGCTAGATTTTCTTCCACTCACACACTTGCTCTCCCTGCCTCTATATTCCTCTGAATCTAAATTATATTTTCCCTCCGTCCTTCCCTTTAGAGTGGTGGGGATGAGACGAGGTGACAAGAGGTCAGTCGGGGAGATTTTACACCTCTCCCAGAAAGATGGGCAAATTCTATGATAATATAGCTGACTACATTTTGCCTGCTTTCAACAGCCTGAATATCACACTTGCCGTCTCAGAATCTGAAGTCCTACACACACAGACAGGCACACAGTCTCGGAAATCCAGAAATGTAATTCTCACATGCCAGCATACAGGGTAAAAATATTACGTACACGTTGAACAACCCTTGAAACTGAGAAAATGTGAAAATGACACGACATCTATGGTGTGGTACTGTGGAGTGCTTTCCTTGTCAAAACAGAATGTGTGTTGGGATCCGATAGAGTGGAAAAGTGCAATCCCGTATTGATTTCAGTGCTGTGGCAGATCGATCATAGCTGGCACAAGTAGGAAGAACAAGATAAGACACGTTTTCCATTCTATTCATCACGGACTGATAAGGGCGCTGTGCTGACATCCGCGGGCTGCTGTTTGCCGGTCGGCTCTTCTAAGTGTTGGTGAATGAGCTCATGAAGACGCAAACACACACACATACACACACACACATACAAGCATGCACTTTGCGGTCGCCATTTAACAAGGCTGCTTATATTCATAGGAAAGTAATTGCACGGAAAAGATGCAGTTTGGAAACAAGAAGGGATGAAAAAAGTAGTGTGAGTGGGGCTTGAGGAAGTGGAGAAAGCGGAGTGTTTGAAGTCAGTCGGATGGCATGAAGAGGCCGGGCCCGTCGTTTGATATTCATCAGCGCGCGTAGGCGAGGAGGAACATTGGAGAGAATGAGGGGAGGGTGGAGGAGGCAAGGGTGGAAAACAGGTGTGTAGTGGAGGAGAAAATAAAAGAGATAATGAAGAAAGGCAAAAGAAGGGATAACGCACAAATGTGGGATGGAGAACCTGATGGAAGGGGGCAAAAAACATGAGGAAAAGATTTAAGGAAAGACAAAGGTACAGAATGGGTAGTTTCTCACCTGTCCCACTCATTGGATAGCCAGGCGACGGGGAGAAGACCTGTGAGGCATAATCTTCAAAGGTCATGACCTCTCTATGGTTCTGAACAATGGCCTCCAGGTAGAGCGCCCGCTCCTCATAGCTGGTTAGTTCTCGTTAAGGATCAAAACATGATGGCATGTTGGAGAAGAAAAAGCTAGCAATGTAGAGATAGCAATTCAAAGTATTCAAACATCACATTTCAGAACATCATTCTGTACATTGCACATCTTTTCAGTTATCATAGCCACGGTTACACATCATATATTTTTAGTGGAGCGCTGCATATACATGTGCTGTGAGAGTGGGAGGCAGGGCAGCTCCACCATCAACAACCCAGCCAGAAGCAAAGAGGGAACAATCAGCCATGCCACACAGCCCCAAATGAGAATGCAGTCTCCAAAATAATCATAAAAAAAGAAAGAAAGAATACATGACTGCTGGCCCGATGCTCCAAACCTCTCCTCTCCCCCCTCTCGTGCCTCTTCTCTCTAATAGAACCCCTGCTGCAGGCAGCATGTCTAGGACCTCCCTCCCCGATGTGCTGCCTGCCACTTCTCCGTGCCATCAGGGGGAAAATTGGAGCCATTTGAAATTCAGAGTGACAAGCAGTGACTGGAGCCTGGGCAGCCAGCATGCAGGATGGATGACCGGATTTGAAATGGGAAAGCTTAAATTAATAAATAAATAAATATAGGCCTTCAAAATGCCTGCCGGATGAGGGTGGAAAACATTCGGATGGCCATTATCATATCATTATCATAGATTAATCGTAATTCTGTTGTGGAATGGAGGCAAGTGCTGGGTAAAATATGTTGCAGGGAACTACTGGAGGGAAAAGGTCTGTTTGATGGCATAATGATAGTAAGCACATATTGTGTGTGTGTGTGTGTGTTTGACAATGAGTCGGATTACTCTCACGGCTGTCTGTTGTGTACGTTTTTCTTTGATAGAAGACACCTCACAAATTGCTTGTCAATCACATGCATACTCAGTCTCACACATCTCAAGTCGCTCTACACAGAGGCCCCCTCCCCCTCATCTCATTACCACTGCCAGGGTGGAGTGGCACTGGGCGGTTGCTGACGCCAAGGCTGAACCAGGCTGAGCTGAGATAGGCTGGACTGGGCCGAGGGGCTCTGGTCTGGGTTAGATAGATAGGACGCGACAGTGACTGGGCGAGGGGCCTGCTGTGGGCACATGCCGCCACAGCAGGGGCCAAAGCAGCCATGACCAATGGCTTTGAGGGAACCGTGGCAAAGGCAGGATGACGGGCACCTGAGCCGGGAGGCACCAGAGGGGACGCTGGCCAAGCTGCTCACAGGGACAGACAGGGATGGACAGAGGGCAGTCCGAGACAAAGGATGGGGAAAATAGGGAGCAGGATGAATTTGTACTCGTGTAAATGAAAGTGATGTCCCGCACCACATCCTATGAACCGAATAATTACCAATATCCAAAAACTGATAGATGCATATCAAATTTTTGGTGTCGATAACGCTAGGTCTTTGATTGTTGTATGAGCAGTCTTGACCAATCCAATCTAGTTGAAAAGAGCAGGATGCATTGTCCAAGGTTTGGGAACACGATTAAAAATGTACTGAAAGTAAACTGCCAACAATTTCTTTTGTAAGCGTCGTCTTTCAACTTGACCCCCGGAACCTAACCAGAAACATTGTTTGTTGCCCAAGAAGCTTAATCAGCATAAGATAAACAGCCGAGGGGTCCCAAGGTAAGAATAAGTAAATAAATCTTTTTAAAACTAATATAGTCTTTTTATTGTCCTTTTCTTTTAAATGGGAAAAACAAGCATTTTTTACCAAAGAAAGTAAACGGAGACAAATACAAGCGAGGGTAAGAAAACAGAAAGTGAAGTATTTCAGTTTTTCCTTTCCATGTTGAAGCTTTGTGGAACTATACTCTTTTTTTCAAATTCAGATTTTATGGATTAAAGAAAAACATTTGGATGCTTGTCAGGACAGAACTCCAAAAAATCCATTAAAATAAAAAGCTCATATTTCATGCCTTAAGTAGGGAGAAGAGGAATGGAAAGACCTGGCCAGGATCTCCATTTAAGAGGTGTAGAGCAGCATGATTTTGAGTAAAAGCCTTTTCGAGCTCTATATCTGGCTTCCGGTCACAGCCAGACAAGCAACGTCACTGTTTTCTGTCACTTGCTGGAAACAGTATTGGACAAGAGTGGGCATCCCGGTCTCTGCTGCCATGGTAACTTGGGTCAAAGCTGTGTGGTGGGTCATATTCAGGCTTTTATGGATGACAGACGCAGAGAAGAGATGTTTGTAAAAAAATAACAAAATGTGCCCAAATAGGCGATGAATGGAAGACAAAATATAGTAAGACTTAATGAAAAGAAATGACAAGTTAGAAGTTAGTGGGTAAATGAAAGACAAGGGAGGACGAGGAGAGAGAGAGAGAGAAAGAGAGAGAACCTCGGCACAGCGTGGGTCAACATGGCCATATGGCTGTCCATTATCAGAGATGCAGATGACTGGAGGCCTGTTATTGAGATTCCTAAAGCAAATATTGACTCCAGCTGGAGCAGACGCTCTCGCTGACTCTGACACACGCCTCTCCTCCACTACTTCCTTCCGCTGCCCTCCATCCAAGTCAGACAAATAGATTATAGTGGGTGAGAAATAATACAAAAAACGTCATAGAATAAAATCAAGGGAGAAAGTGTAGAATTATGAAGAGACGAGAGAAAATATAGGACAGGCTGCTGGGAAGAGAAAGACAGGCGGTTAGGGAGACTAATAAAAGGTATTTTGGAGACGAGTGAAAGAGAGAGCCATAATCAGCTCACTTAAGTAAATGTACGGAGCTATCTGTGAGTAAAAGAAAAAAATTGCTGCACAGAAATCAGAGCTGATGCACAGTGAGGGGTAATCTTGCCTCCCGCACTCCCTCACCTTTCTGCTCATCTCTAATTACTAAGCCACAGGCACAGTTTGTTCCCCTGCATATGCACAGATGCGGCTGCCTCTGCGCAGTAACTTAATCAACAGACAGTCCAGAACAGTGACGCAAAGACTATGCCCATGTCATGGACACCAAACCTGCTGACACTGACCTAGTTTTGGGGGGAAAAAGCTGCAGCTATAATGGTGGTCAGCTTCATGTTGGACACAAGCTTCTCTGAAAATCACAAAATACAAAATGTTAGCCTTTTTTGGATCGCACTATTCACTATATCGCATCAAGCTGTATTTGTGCTATAAAAATCCTCATAAAGCTGGGGATGAAATGTATAAAGAGGAGAATGCAGACAGTTCTACATTTCCACAGATGGACTGCAACTCAAGTCACCCGTGACATAACTGTCATTTACAGCTGAACTGGGCGGACAAGCAAGACAAGCCTGAGTGTTGGAGGAGAGCGTGTTGCACCACTTTGGGAATTTCCAAGGAACCCCTACGTTCCAAGTCGCTGCATTCCTATTAGGGAGAAGAGAGGGAAACCAATGTAATGCCTATGGAGCGTGGCAAACATTGGGATAGTAACAAGAAAAATACCCCATCAGAGTTAATGTGAAACAACTTTAGTTAGGGGATTTAGGTCTAGAGACATGGAGGATGAGGATATGGCTTTGAGAGTAGGGAGGGGGGTGTTAAGCGTTTAAAGAAAAGCACAAACCTACTGTTTTAGCAACAACATTTACAGAATTTGGATACTTTGTTTTAGTGGTCATTTGACGCCATTTCCCCTGCTTGCCCTCTCTTTTTTCGCATGTTGTTCTTTAGTGTAGATGTGTATGAGTTATGCACAAACACACACAAGGCAGTTTAAAATGGTGTAAAATAAAAAGGTGTTATATTGCTGAACAAGCACCAACAGAATCAGAATCCAACAACATGAAACCTGTGAAAGCATATGTGCACGTGTATCTGAGTTAGCCTACGTGTACATGCATATGTATCTGTGGGTGTGTGCACGTATGTATACATATGCATGCATGCTATCCAGATGGCAAGGCGTTGGGGGGGTTCTTTTGGGGAAGGGTGGGGGTCAAGCATCTTTGTGGATCAAAGCCAAGGTCAGGGCAGCTGCAATGGCCCATGTTCAAGGTGAATGGAGGCCTCAGATGGCTCTTCATTAGCAGGCTGCTCCATCCCTGCTGGACCATCATGCAACGCACGAGCCATCATCATGCTCCTTTTTCTCTCCGTCCACAGGACCTCCTGAAAACAATGGCTAACTGGAATCACATGTGTAGTTGTAAACCCGACATGCCGCGTGGAATGTAACCATGCTCACACTAGCATGAGATTTTTGATACAATACCATGATATCTTTATCCCTCAACAGGTATAAATAGTAAATTGTATGCTTATGTTTAGACCTCATCAATAAAATAATGTATGAATATGTACCAGCAGCAACTCCTCCATCCAACTGTCTGTCTTGTAGAAACTTCCTGACTATGCTCTTCATCTGTTTCTGACACAGTTCAGGGTTGCTGTACATAAAGGCTGGGTTCAGACAAGTTAATTGTCTAACAATCGGAAACTTCAAAGGGCTCCTCTCCTGAATCTTCTGGACCATTTTGGATAGACACTCCATGCATTGGTTTTGAAAATGTAGGATGGAAAGTTCCTCTGAGGATTTACTCCGCTGTTGGAGTTCCTAAGGATGAATAAGGACTAGCTGAAGTGAACTGTCCCTGATTACAACACAACTGTTTACAACACAACTCTCCTTGCTCTTTCCCTTTAACCACCAAATTGCAATTTTGTGAAACGCCTACTTGTCGGCCATGATTATTTCCAGAATACCTTTATGGCAGTCTCTGCACCAATGCCGATGTCCACTGCCTTTGGATGCACCCTCGACTGCTTGTCAGTGACATCAAGCCGTACCAAGTGCTGAGGTGTGACATCAGTCAGTAGCTCTCGCTTGATGAATCGCCTCAGCAAATTCTACAAAACAGGGAAAACATATCCGAGAATGAAAATGTCTTTGGGACACAGTAGCATCATTGTCACAATACACTTGAGCTATTTGAAATTGATTATATAGATGTAGTCTGTGGTCACATATTGGCCCAAATCAACCAGCAGTAGTCTTATTGTAATGAAAAGAGATGATGTTAAATAAAAAGACATATATTCACACAGATTCACTTAAAAGATTCAGCTTACCTTCAGTAATTCAGCCAAGTCATTGGCAAAGAATGGAAGCATAGGTTCATCCGTTTGATACTTTGTCAAGAAGGGTGTCACACTTCGTGAAACTGCCATGAAAAAATGCAGCTTTGCCAAAATAAGAGGGTCTTTGGTTGCCACCTCGATGGTGTCATAAGAAGACGTTCCAGGGTTTGGGAGCTTCTTGGTTGTAACAGCATCAACATATTTCTTCATGTCAGGCCAGATCTCAATGGCTCTCTGCACTACTGGGAGGTTCTCGATCCAGCGGTGACCACAGAAAGGCAAAGCAAAGGTTTTGGACTTTGTAAGATTGCAAAAATCCTCCCTTCTTGCTGGCACATTGTGAAAAATAGTATGAAGAGCTCTTAAGAACTTCTCCATATGCCACTCAGTGAATCCACATTTGACAGCATTATGTAGAGTGTGTAGCCCACAACTTCCCACTACAACCAACTGGGCACCCCCAAAATGCTCAGCATGCTCCGTCTGCAGCATCTCAAGAAAACGCCAATTGACGTTGGGTCCGTCCATGGACAAAGAGACCATCCTCCTCAAATCAAGGTCACGTAAACACTCCTACAAGAAATATCAGAAACAAAATTCAAACACCTTTGCAGTATTCTGTCATACAATATAAAAGTGCTCTATAACCATTTGTATCATGCTTTGGGTAGGGGAATATTGGATTGAACAAGTTGCTGATATAACAGTTTACACTATATACATTTTCATATGAAAGGGCAACAGATTTTTTTATTTGTTTTACATTTTGTCAGTCTTAACAGTAATAGACTACATATTACTGTGTAAGATTATAGAAGGCCTATTCATTATTCCACAGTACTGCTATTCCTGCAGTTTGTTGCCAGACTGTGTGAAAAGTTACTAACAAAACTATACTAGACAAATTGCTAATAACTTGTTCAGCTCAGTTGTTTTAAGAATCGCAATTCTTATCTAGGTAATGCACGGTAAGCAACTAAGAAAACGTGATGACTCAATATTGACAAAAACGATTTCCTCTAGATGGCAGTAGCGCATTAGCGCGGGCTCTGAAGTTAGCATGGGAATAATTGAACAGCCCTGTTTACATTTCATAAAGTAGCCTAGCTTATCTCTTGTGCAGAGCCTCACTGTAGCACGGATATGCTCTGCCTATATGGACTTTAATTTCAAAACATCCCTGTTTTACCTTTAGATTACATATTGAATTATCTTTTATTAAGTATTCTTCAGAAATGTTATCTGTAGCAACTTACCTTGAAATTACTGAGAAGGTCCACCGCCTTTGCATGGCCCATGAACTGCGAGCCAAAATATCGTGATCGAACACGGTCACCGTCCCAGTAGCGGAGATGGATGTCAAGCTGTTTGGTTTTTGTGCTTTTGTTGAGGCTTTCGTCCAACATTGGCACAAAACCAACAGCCTGGTTTACCTGCTCGGTGAGCTCCTTACTGATAAAAGGGACGAGACCGAACTTCGTAAGATACGCTGTCTTGTTGCTCCCGCATGAAAATGTTGCCGCGATTTGAGAGTCAGGGAACATGCATTTGAATACATCGGTGATGCCCTCATTGGAGGAGTAGGAGTGGTGTTCGTATACTGTCCTAAGAGTCCATATTACCTCTGCCTGCAGAGTTGGTGTTGACCCGCACAGTAACCCTGACAGTGGTACCTGCTGCAGTGGTGTAGCGCTAGCCACGGAGGTAGACTGCACTGAAGGTGGCACACAGAAAGTTGCTATCGGTGCCTGGCTCGAACGCACTTCAACCAATTTTGTGTGCTTAGCACTCTTCATATGGGAGTTCAAGGCTATATGCCCCATGGTCCCAAGTTTGAAGGTTTTTCTGCATAAAGTACACTGTGCCTCCCACACATTCCCTGGCACAGGCTGAACCCAGTTATACTTAGGGTCGTGTACCCACGACGGATTGAACCGACATTTGCCCATCTCTAGCAAATAGAGTAGCCTACTTTAATGTCAACACATTTTTTTCGGATTTCACTTCGCGCGAACTCAAAGACTGTACCAAAGAGAACACAATGCAATGCAGAGGGGGGTGTCAGCGTCTCAATCAGTTTACAATGAATCGGTACAGGTTGCCTGATATTTAGGATGTAACCTACTAAAATGCAACGTTTGGGTGTTCTAAGATTCGCTGTAACAACGAACAAAAAAATACATGTTGTGGCGCCGTATCAAATAAGGAGGTGGATGAAAATTAAGACTTTTTGAACAAAATTTAAGACCTGTGAACAAAATTCAATACCTTTTCAAGGCCTTAATTTACGAATACTAAATTTAAGACTTTTTCACGTTTTTAAGACCTCGCGGGTACCCTGAAGATAAGTAAATAAATCTTTTAAAAACTAATATAGTCTTTTTATTGTCCTTTTCTTTTAAATGGGAAAAACAAGCATTTTTTACCAAAGAAAGTAAACGGAGACAAATACAAGCGAGGGTAAGAAAACAGAAAGTGAAGTATTTCAGTTTTTCCTTTCCATGTTGAAGCTTTGTGGAACTATACTCTTTTTTTCAAATTCAGATTTTATGGATTAAAGAAAAACATTTGGATGCTTGTCAGGACAGAACTCCAAAAAATCCATTAAAATAAAAAGCTCATATTTCATGCCTTAAGTAGGGAGAAGAGGAATGGAAAGACCTGGCCAGGATCTCCATTTAAGAGGTGTAGAGCAGCATGATTTTGAGTAAAAGCCTTTTCGAGCTCTATATCTGGCTTCCGGTCACAGCCAGACAAGCAACGTCACTGTTTTCTGTCACTTGCTGGAAACAGTATTGGACAAGAGTGGGCATCCCGGTCTCTGCTGCCATGGTAACTTGGGTCAAAGCTCTGTGTGGTGGGTCATATTCAGGCTTTTATGGATGACAGACGCAGAGAAGAGATGTTTGTAAAAAAATAACAAAATGTGCCCAAATAGGCGATAAATGGAAGACAAAATATAGTAAGACTTAATGAAAAGAAATGACAAGTTAGAAGTTAGTGGGTAAATGAAAGACAAGGGAGGACGAGGAGAGAGAGAGAGAGAAAGAGAGAGAACCTCGGCACAGCGTGGGTCAACATGGCCATATGGCTGTCCATTATCAGAGATGCAGATGACTGGAGGCCTGTTATTGAGATTCCTAAAGCAAATATTGACTCCAGCTGGAGCAGACGCTCTCGCTGACTCTGACACACGCCTCTCCTCCACTACTTCCTTCCGCTGCCCTCCATCCAAGTCAGACAAATAGATTATAGTGGGTGAGAAATAATACAAAAAACGTCATAGAATAAAATCAAGGGAGAAAGTGTAGAATTATGAAGAGACGAGAGAAAATATAGGACAGGCTGCTGGGAAGAGAAAGACAGGCGGTTAGGGAGACTAATAAAAGGTATTTTGGAGACGAGTGAAAGAGAGAGCCATAATCAGCTCACTTAAGTAAATGTACGGAGCTATCTGTGAGTAAAAGAAAAAAATTGCTGCACAGAAATCAGAGCTGATGCACAGTGAGGGGTAATCTTGCCTCCCGCACTCCCTCACCTTTCTGCTCATCTCTAATTACTAAGCCACAGGCACAGTTTGTTCCCCTGCATATGCACAGATGCGGCTGCCTCTGCGCAGTAACTTAATCAACAGACAGTCCAGAACAGTGACGCAAAGACTATGCCCATGTCATGGACACCAAACCTGCTGACACTGACCTAGTTTTGGGGGGAAAAAGCTGCAGCTATAATGGTGGTCAGCTTCATGTTGGACACAAGCTTCTCTGAAAATCACAAAATACAAAATGTTAGACTGCCTTTTTTGGATCGCACTATTTCACTATATCGCATCAAGCTGTATTTTGTGCTATAAAAATCCTCATAAAGCTGGGGATGAAATGTATAAAGAGGAGAATGCAGACAGTTCTACATTTCCACAGATGGACTGCAACTCAAGTCACCCGTGACATAACTGTCATTTACAGCTGAACTGGGCAGACAAGCAAGACAAGCCTGAGTGTTGGAGGAGAGCGTGTTGCACCACTTTGGGAATTTCCAAGGAACCCCTACGTTCCAAGTCGCTGCATTCCTATTAGGGAGAAGAGAGGGAAACCAATGTAATGCCTATGGAGCGTGGCAAACATTGGGATAGTAACAAGAAAAATACCCCATCAGAGTTAATGTGAAACAACTTTAGTTAGGGGATTTTAGGTCTAGAGACATGGAGGATGAGGATATGGCTTTGAGAGTAGGGAGGGGGTGTTAAGCGTTTAAAGAAAAGCACAAACCTACTGTTTTAGCAACAACATTTACAGAATTTGGATACTTTGTTTTAGTGGTCATTTGACGCCATTTCCCCTGCTTGCCCTCTCTTTTTTCGCATGTTGTTCTTTAGTGTAGATGTGTATGAGTTATGCACAAACACACACAAGGCAGTTAAAATGGTGTAAAATAAAAAGGTGTTATATTGCTGAACAAGCACCAACAGAATCAGAATCCAACAACATGAAACCTGTGAAAGCATATGTGCACGTGTATCTGAGTTAGCCTACGTGTACATGCATATGTATCTGTGGGTGTGTGCACGTATGTATACATATGCATGCATGCTATCCAGATGGCAAGGCGTTGGGGGGGTTCTTTTGGGGAAGGGTGGGGGTCAAGCATCTTTGTGGATCAAAGCCAAGGTCAGGGCAGCTGCAATGGCCCATGTTCAAGGTGAATGGAGGCCTCAGATGGCTCTTCATTAGCAGGCTGCTCCATCCCTGCTGGACCCCATCAGCCAACCGCCACCGAGCCTCATCATCATCTGCCTCCCTTTTTCTCCCTCCGTCCACAGGGACCCGTCCTGAAAACATCCGTCCACTGGGATCCATATTGTGACGTGTGTAACCCCGCCCAGGCCGCGTGGACATGAACACATGCTCACACAGAGGCGTTTGTGCATAAGCAGGTACAACACACACTGACACTCCTCACCCCCACACACTGTTCCCCCAAAAGAGCCAATGTTGACCTCTGAACTGGAGTCTCTCTGGAGAGCAGCATCCTCCTGACCATCCAGCCTCCGTCTTTGTGTTGCTCAATCCCCCTGCTGACAAAAGGCCTCACGCCACTACTGGCCTCTGACACACACTCAACATCCCACCGAACACACACAGCCTTTAAACACACACAGCAAGCAGGGAAGTCAGTGGCTTCCTAAAAGTAAACCTTTCAGTTCATATCCAATGTTTTCTTGCCATTTTCTCCCACCACCAGCACATTGTGCGTATACTGGAGGCCAAAAAACATATGAATGTATTGTGTTTCTTACTAAAAATGTAGCTTTAAATCTGCTTTGTTAACATCCATGTAAACAAGTGTTTGAAGTCTTCTATTCCAAAAAAAATCCAAAGCGTTGCAACTCCTATTGTAACTTCCTTTACCTGCCATTCAACAGAAATGCATGAATCACCAGCAGAAATGTAATTATTTTATAAAAACAAAGTTACCTATGTTTACTATCAAACTACATCATGATTCCTTTAAACGTTATCAAGTCTAGTCTATGTCCAGTAAAAAAAAAGCGTGAACAGCAAGCAATGATACTCAAAGAGCTTCAGGCAGGCGGATAACATAGCAGACAGATTCTGGAAAACGCTTAAAAGGTCTAATTAAGAGTGAAATTGTGTTTTTAGGTACCCAAAAAGTGCTTACCACCATATATTTTGAACTAAAGATTTTTTCTAGGCTCAACACGTGGTCAGTCTCAGCAAAGGTTATGTGGGGAGGTCTCGGTCAAGAGAAGTCAAACCCACTGACTACAGCTTGACAGTCCATCTGGAGTTTGCCAAGGGGAAGTTCATGGATTCTGAGAGCATGGTGGGACAAAAGATTATTCGGTCTGGCACGTGAAGAGCAGTGCTATATCCAGTGGGGACAAGATAATGAATACCATACCCACAGTGAATTACACTGGTTGCAGCATCATGCTGTAGGGATGGCTGTCAGCAGCAGAGAATGGGAGACTGGTAGAGACTCGAGTAGGTTCATTTTGACTAGCCCAGTCAAAATCCAACTCCGGAACCCTGTTAAATGTTTTTTTCTAAATAATATTAGATTGTGTGTAGAGATGTTTGTCTATAGTATAAACCCTCACTTTCAATAATAGCAGACATGAGAAGAATGAATTAAACCGAAGCATACACACAGCTAATCTGTTGATAAGGCGGAGCAGAGGGTGAAGGTCCAGATTAGGCAATAGAGCATTAGAAGGGGTCTTAAGACGCTCTTTCCAGACATTTCACTACTTAAGCTCTGTTTCGATCTACTTGTGCAGGGGGGGGGGGGCTGTCCTTTGGTCAAATAAGTCCTTGAAGTTTTGAATAATCAATCCCTGGCAGGCCTGCTTAGAGCAGGTAAACCAGTTTACAATTGCATCTTATGATTCTGGCAGTTTTACTTGAAGAACATGTAATAAACTCAAAATGAGCTTTTCCATTCATGGGGAGGAAACAGTCGCATGCTCCTAGGGCTTCCACGGAAGCAGCCAAGGTTAATCCTGTTTATAGAAGCGCTGGAGGTAAAAGGGGCTCTTGTAGTGAAGAGGGACAGTTAAGAGATGAGGTGGAGGGTGCCTCTAGGTGCTTGACCCCCTCCTCTTTAGCCCAACATCTGCCCATTAACCTGGGCCAATCAGCTTGACCTTGGTGAGGAGCGGAGCTCAGGAGTAGCTCACAGAGCCATTGACTCCCAGCAGCCACATAATTGGCCTGTTAAGAGGAAGGGATGGGGGGGTGCTTAGTTGTGCCTGGGTGCCACTGCAAGCAGGGTAACAAAAAGGGAGATGTGGTCATTATTTTTTCTTGAATGGCATAGTGTGTCACGCCCTTATTCCACATGCTCACTCAGAGCGGAGTTGTCTGATTTGACAAAAATACTTTCCATACATAGGAGTACATTTAGGAGTTAAGTTTTCTGCTTAGATGTCGAACTAAAAGGGAAAAAAGTGTCAGACTTGAAAAAAAGACTGGTGGAAAAGACACACCTTTAAATGGAATATAGGCTGTTGTTGCCAATCATTTACAAGGGCTAACATAGGAGGTAATAGGAGCAGACCGGTGTCACATGAACGTGTTTAAATCAACAGGGGATAACAGAGTCATCTCCAGGAGGAGACTGCATACGAAGGAACTGTTACTCATTATGGAAAAGGGGGTAAGAGGCAGGAAATGGCTGGAAAATGTAAGAAGGTAATACACAGGCAAAGAGAAATGGTGGTCGCCGGAAAACAAGGGATACAGCTATGGAGAAACAAGGTGGAGTTGGAGAGGTTGGAGAGAAGGGAGAGAGTCGGGGGGAAAGAAGGATAAAGCCGGGCAGGTGTTGATTGGAGAGAGGCCAGGCGGTGAGTGCCAGCGGTACCTGTTGTCACAGCGAGGGCTGAGGTGTGAAGCCCGTCTCAGCAGAGGCCCTCAGAGGTGTGAGGTGATTATGGGAAAACGGGGAGGAAGACAGAGAGATTTAGACAGGAGGGACGCGGAGAGAAAGAAAGATAGAGACAGAGAGAGTGAATGTGGCGATAAAGCGGGCTGCTGGAATAATGGCAGAGTGGGAAGGAACAACAGATTGAGATGGATAAAGTGAGAGCGTGCATGACATAAACTAGCCAGTAGGTGATTGTATAGTGTGTGTTTGTGTTCCTGTGCATGTGTGTCCCAATCTATTTTATATGGCAGCTACTCAAACCTTGGTGTCTCATTAAACAGCTTTTTGCTGTAGACACAGCAGCAGGACAGAGGAAAAACGTCTGAATGTGTCACAGATGCATTATGATGAGTGGAGGTGTTTGTGTGTTCATTTTCTGGGTGTGCATAGACATACACAAGATCAGATGCTCCAGAGGGATAGCTGCTTTCAGAAGAGTCCTTAACAAGTAGCCTAATTAGGAGCTGGTCCAGGAAAACCGAAGCTCGGGAGTCCCTGAGGAGCCGGGTCACACAGTAAGCCCAGGTTAATGACACCTCCTGAGGGGTGAGTTTCCCCACAGCGAGAGCTTTCTAAAGCTTCAACCTCCCCACCTCTCTGCCGTCCATCTGGCATTCAGACGGCGGGATTCAAAGTTATGGCTGTGACATCACTCCTAACCTGTGACATCATCACTGCCCATCAGTGATTTCACACAGGTTTGCCAGAGTTGCAGACTAAATCTGATGTCTGCTAGCTGGCATGAGCAGGTTATTTATGATCTGATTGGAGAAAGTAGTCACCCATTTTCTCAAGTCTCTGGCGGACCACCATTCCTCTGGGAGACACTAAAAATCGATTTCTGCTCCACGACAAATCACAAGACAAGCAGCTACACCTAAGTCTATGTTGACCTCTAAACTATGTTTGGACAGACCATTGGGGGCCCCAGAATATAAATGATAATGCAACAAGTCAGCCTTTCACCACAGAGATCCACAAGACAACTGGTGACATCATAATTTGTCGTGGCGCTGTTCAGCACAACATGACTGCCATCAAAGCCCACTGGGGCTTGTGTATTCAGATGAGCTGAGTCTGTAACCAATCTCGTTTTCAAAAGGACTCTGGTCTCCATTGATGAGTCCTAACGCAGCAGCCTTAGATGTGAAACACAATGGATCGACATGATTAATCAAACACAGGCCCATTACAGGCAGACAGTCACGCAGGCCTCCAGCATGCATTAACAGAAAGTCATAATAAGATGAGCAGAGGCTCACAGGGAGGAAGATGAACAGATACAGTTCTGTGACTGGCCGGGTGAGAGTTCTCTCTGAAGGTCTCCTTTGTCAGTGACGATGGCCAGAGTGGCATGAATGCCTTCTGGAAACCTTATTAGGTCAGTACAAAGGTGTGGATCTTATTAGTTATCTGAGGTGAATGTGCGTCATATTTTATTTCCTAATATATGAATTGTTCAGAATCGAGGCAGGACAACACAACGTCCCCTATCTGATCTCAATTTGAACTTTTAATAAAAAGTCAAACATGAAAAAGAGAAGGGCATGCTGGGGCGAGACTTCCATTGAAATCCATCTGATTACTTTCATGTGGAAATTTATAGCATGATAATTATTTCCATCAGGCTACAGATTCAAACTCTACCCACCTGTATCCAGCTCAAAAACATGGCAGCAATCAAAGTAATCTGACGTTCTATAATCTGTTTGACACGTCTAGAAAAACAGTCTGACACTTAAATTGCACGAGGAGTGTGCCAACCTCTGGGTCACGCCAAATGGGCTCTGATTTTAACCCTGCGATAACACTGTTCAGACAAGCACTGATGAAATATTAAAACTCAAATGAACCGAGGCTCTTACAATTTTAATGATGCTTGTGGCATGTGCGTCCGAATAACTGTGATGCCTTAACGCCAAGCACCTCCGTCTACTTCCCCTCCAAGACGCGCCGCTCATGAAGTCTCTTGTTCCTCCATTGCCCCCTCTGAAAAAGGTTCATCGGGCCAATTAGGCTGCTTGGCCTTATGCAAAATGCCAGGCATTTAGCGGGGAATGATAATGATTAGCGCCGGGATACAGCTGTGGTGAATGCACAGGGCAGAGAGGGTTGGTTACTGGAGCCAAGAGTGATTTCATTTGCCCTCATATTTGCATTTTGGACATTTTTCAATGAATTCTATTGTGATTACAACAAGGAGTCTTATCTTTAGTACCATATGAAGACCAGTCAGGCCAAATCTAACATACTTCTAAAATAGTTCTAAGGTCTTCTTGTTGGTGTTAATGTGCTATGTAGCTAAGGGCCTCAATGACAGTCAGGAAAAAGGGCCCCAGCCTGAATTGGGAGATGTATATATGTATAGACACATAAGCATTGACACACAGAGAAACCCACACACTAAACCTTGGGCAAAGAAAGAAAATGGACTTCTGTGTTGGCAACAGCTTTTTCCTAATCCTCGCCCCTGGGCTATATTGTGCAGTCAAGCAGGCTATTACATGGCAACAATTAGGGGGGCTGGAGCCCAACACCTGGTCGTCTCCTATTCGGGCCCTTCAGTGGCAGCTGACTGTACAGTCTCACAGCCAGGTGGCCCTCCTTCAATGACATTAGCTAGTCACTCCAGGGTTAATCAGGAGCCTGCCATCATCCAGTGGGCATGCATAGAGCTCCATTCACACTGGGAACTTTTATAGGGGGGAAAGGGATGATGCAGACAATGTTGTTATAAAAACTTCAACTGAAGAACTCTGAGAGCGCCAGATAATCAAAATTAACTTGAGGGAGGGGTTGGGGCCTCTTGGATTTGTGGCCTAACTTCAGCGCACTGCCTTGATTGGCTCAAGCGGAGCTCGCCGCACATCAACTGCGCATCCTGCGGATTATAATGGACCTTTTCATGGGTGGACAAAAACAGATGGAGGAGCGGGAAGTGCTATACATCCATGCAGACGGGTGATGATGTGGGGGGAGGGAAACTGGATTTTGTCAATGTCGGCAGATACAAAAACAAGTGGGTGTAGCTGCAGCAGCCCGGTCTCTATCTGCCTGCACAAAGCCCCATTCCGAAGCCCCCTGGCTTGGAGATCTGAGGGTAAATAACACTCATTAGAATAACAAAAGCTATAGATTTGTACCCAAATCAGCTAGAGTCTCATCAATAGTAATTAGAGGCTATACATAACTAATGAAGATGTGTACACTAGATGAAACAAAGGTACCGAGAGCTGTTGTGTATCTAACCATAGAGTGTTGGATAAGTGGATGTCTGTAGCACAAAGCTTTTCTTACATTCTATAACAACCATGGCTACTATCAGTAGCTAATGTTACTAATGTTATGCCGTGTGACAAAGATGTGATTTTGCTGTTAAGATAAGGGGATCCCACTATTAGAATGTGTGCCTGTGTCTGCAACAAACAATACCTTCTCTTTGTTCGAAAACCCCCTCAATATTATCTCAGCCTGTTGCAGTGCAGGGACACATGAAGATGTGGCCACTATTACGCAGCGCTTCTCTTTCTGCCACATCCACCACTTGACAATGAATTTCAGAATATCAGTATTAACACATCAAAGGCTGCTCTGTGTAAGAAGAAGCAGACAATGCACAGCGATACATACTTAATTGTTTTGTTTGTGTGTTATTGCTTTTGTTTGCCTTGCCTTGGCTGTCAATGCAGAAAATTCCATTTAGTGCTAAAATGCAAATCCTGCGAGGCACAAGGACATCCTCAAAGAGAGAACAATGGCCAGAGGCCAGCAGAGGAGCAGACACTGCCTTTGAACCAAATAAGGAGGCATTAATGTGCAACTTATAAATAATCAACTAATTCCTTCTTATAAAACAGCCAATTAGGTCTGTGACATTAAAAGCGACGCAGCCTTATGAAGAAAGAAAAAGAGCAAACCAAGAGAATCAAAAATGTGACGGCCATTTAGGGACAAAGACACCCAATAATGTCACAAGGTGTCCTCACAGGAGTCCTTAAAAACCCAGGACCACACCAGAGACAGAGATTCCAGCGAAGAACGATGAGTGACATTTCAGTGACATTTCCCTGCAGCATTCATTGCAAGGCTGTATCAAGACGGCGTCAGAAATATCTATGGATGTGCTTGCGTGTGACACAGGCGTTAAGGGATGCGGGTTCTTTCAGGGGACGCCTGAGCTCTGGGGCCGGTGATGAGGAGCCTGGACCCTGGGAGATTGAATGGTAATCACTGGAGCACAGATAATGGATGATTGAAGGCTCTTTCTACGCCGCTGTTGGATTTCAATATCAGAGAGGCCCTAGAATTGGGATTCTTATCAGGGGCGGTGTGTCAAACAAAGGAGAGCGGAGCGTGAAATATGGGGTCCAACTCAGGCACACGACCATGGCGATTAGCACAAGGATAAAAAAGGCCGCACAAACAAAAGAGGGCAGCTTTAGCTGGACAAAGGGCTGTCCACTGCCTTGTAACAAGAGACACGGAAGGAAGAAGGGACATAAAAGAAGGGAGAGAGTACTTGGTGGTAAAAGGAGGACAGGACAAGAGTTTTGCTGAGATGGCTGAAAGATGAATAGTGACGCACACAACTGTTAAAGAGTGTTCCAGATTCTCTGCTTCAGAGGAGGAATAATGGAACAGCGGGGATGAAATGCAATGCACCCCGGCCTCAGAGCCATTTATACACATCCAAACAAACACACATCCTCATTCACGTACACACTCCTGACACACAAACACACATGGTGGCACGAGGCTTCACATCCCTGCCAAGCCCCATCACAAAAAAAACACAAAACAAAAAAAAAACAACAAAATTATTCCCATTTATCCCTGGATTCCAAGCGCTACAGCTTGCCAGGAAAGCTCATTAACCCTCCCTTCAAGAACCCTGAGACAAAAGAGGGGGAAAACAAAACATAACTAATCAATGAGAACGCACCCATTGAGGAGGGGTGGGGGGGAGAGGGGACAAGAACACGCATCCATTTGGATAACCTGAGAGGGCTAACAGCTTTTGCTTTAGTGTTGCGCTGGCTGGCAACGGGGCGGAGAAAGAAAGTTCATTAATTAAACAGGGCTAGGGGGAACAGATGGAATGGCTAGCTGGATGCTTATCACTTAAAGCAGACGGACAGGTTTTTACACCCGCGCAAGAAGCCGCTCCACACATCAATCACAATGAACATGGATCTGCAGTCCGTACCAGTCCAACGGCGATACTGGGGTCAGGCTTTTGTGGCTGAGGGACACTGACCTATCAGCACGACAGTCATTAAAGCAGTTTCATTTTTGGTTGATATTTAGCGATGACATTGGAAGACTTTTTGGCAGTCTTTGCAAGGGTATGGTCTCGATGTGTGTTAACATGCAAACCCACACCGCCAGTCATTCCTTTACACATTAGGAGCCAATTTCAGATGATTACTCACTTTGAAGCTTCATGTTCAAGTGTATGCAAAATATAATAAAAGCAATGGAAGTCATGCCTTCCTCTTTACCCGTTCAATCTGTGGGAATTTACTCTATTGAGCCTGAAATTAGCAGAACTAGGAGGCCTTTTTTAAGCAGCAGCACTGTTACACCACAGTAACTTTAATATGTAAAATCAAACCAAATTTAAAATGGTTGTCATTTCTCAGATTTGATCAGTTACATTAAAAAAAAAAAAATACATTCAATTTTCATTCAATAACATATGTGTAGTACATTCATTTCTTGTGTTGCCATGCTTCGAAACTTTCTTTGAAATATAAGACGAAAAAAGACAACTAGTTGTAATTTCTATAACAAATGTTTTTTTCCTATTTAATTGTAAACATACTAAAATGCCCTTATATTGAAACAGGGCAAACCGTTGTCAAATATACGTAAATCATTTTCATAAATTGTGATTTTCTTGTTTATTTTTTTCTTCCTGATACCCTAAGCCTGGGTTGGGACAGGGATACGACCCCACAAAAAACTGGCAGTGTTGCTGGCTTTCACTTTGCCGCTCACAAACACACAGATGTCAGACATGAATGCATAACAGACGGAGAGAGAAGGGGAGGGGCGCTAGGGTGGGGGGTTCAAGTTTAAAAATACACAGAGCATGACACTTTTTGTGTTACACTAGGCAATGCAGTTTCTACAAGTGCCAGTTTAAAAGTAATATTATTTTATTCGTTATATAAAATAATGTTATTTTGTCTGCTGAAAGCTGCCTGGCACTACAACACGGATCATTTTTAGCAAGTCGAGGAAAAAAAATCTAAATGTGGAAGAAGTTAAATTAACCCCCTGGACTCAAATGATTTGAAATTAGTATGTTTAAAAAAAACAAAAAAACAACTCTTCTTTGTCATACAGGTTGCATTTAGAAAACTAAAGGACACATGGTGCTTCAATATGCATAACCACAGAAAGCCGGATGGTTTTAGAATACTAGAGGCGTTACAAAATAAAAAGCAGATAGCGTAAAGGTACAAACACAAACGAACTACCAGGCACAACAGTTTGACACCAGCAGTGTGTGTACGCTACCCGAGGCGGGGCTCTGGGTCCCTGCTGTTGGCCGTCTGGTTCCACGCCTGTTCTACCTGTCTTTAAAAGGGGCGGGCCCCATGAAGCCTCAGCAGAGTGCAGGCTGGGCTGGGCTGGGCCCCCAGGGCTTTCAGGGTGTGGGTGCCATGTATCGGACGCCTTTTGTTACAGGCTGGGTGGCAAGAGGAGGAGGAACTAATGTGGGGGGAACGGAGGGAGAAAGAAAAAAAAAAAGAGTAATGCTATGAGTCATTCTGCATTAGCAGCAGGGGAGGGAGACAGGGAGAGGGGGGGCTGGATGAGGGGGGGCTGGATGAGGGGAGGGGGCAAAAGGAGAGAATACTTTTGCATGTTGTATGAAGCTAGACGCCATATGCCATCCGAGCCGGGCTGCCTCCTGAGTCAGGGCTCTTGGTTTGACAGGCCTGTGCTTGCCCCCTCCTCACCCCAAAGCTTCCCCCTTCTCCCCTAACTAACACCCTCCTCCCTCTAGGCCTTCCTGGGCTCCAGCAATGGGCTAGCCAATTGCTTCGGTTGTGCATGGACTGCGTCGTGTGTATGTGTTTGTGTGTGTGTGATGGAGGAGTTGAGGGTGGGTGGGTGGGGGGGTACTCAGTGATCTGAACACATCGGACATTGTCGTGAGTCCCGGCAGGAACAGCTGGTCAGCTGGAGAGAAGGGTGGGAGGGGGCAGGGATAAGGAGGGGGAAGAGATGGGAGGCAGTGCGCTACACTGATAATGGGATTAGGTTAAAACATTCAGTGGGGGAGAGACCCCTCCTCTCGGTGTAGCCCCCCAAATACTGCATAAACTCTCAACCGCTCTATCAAAGCCAATGCCAGCCTCTGCCCAAACTGCCCGTGCCAGTTCCAAGCAGGGACACTTCAACTCAGAAATGGACCCCACTACCCAACCAACAACAGCCAACTGACTCCAAATATAGGCTTGCATCCAGTAATACCTGATATACAATGCACGACAAGTCAAGCTCATTTCTAATTTTACTGTACATCACAAATTACTTCCGGCAACTTGAAAAAGCTTTTAGTTGGTTAGCCTTGTTTTCCATAAACAGGAAGTTGGCTGGTTACACTCACTTCAGCCCAGACGATGACATGAACCCAGCAAGTAATGACTAGCCCGGCGTCTCACTGTGCCCAGTCAAGCACTGTGTTCCACAGCGATATAGACTGCTGAGTATTATCTATGAGACTGCCGACAGTTATGGCACAACAGCTGGCAAATTAGACCTATCAACGATGCTAAATAATTCATGTGAGACAACACTAACATGGCAGATCCTATTCATGACATCCCATCATGCATACAGGCGCACTTTCATCTCCGCTAGGTGAGGAATCTTAAAGTATACAAAAGAACGCACTGCCGTTGGACAAAGACACAGCGAGAGTGGGACAATAACTTGCTCAGAAGGGGTGTGAGAATATGTCATTGCCAATGCATCGACTGTAGTAATTATGATGGCACCTTGGGGGGTGCAGCAACAGCACACAAAGAAGTGCGTACGGGATATCATATCCATTATGTTTTCAGTATACATCCATTGAAATGATGTACATCTCGTTTTGGCTTTCAGGGAGCTGGAGGACTGTAGATATGCTCACAGGAGCCAGTGGGGGAACATGACAGACTCCAGCAGCATTCTGGGATCAAGCCTCCCTCTCTGCACACAGATAAACACACACACACCCCAGCTAAAAGCCTGGCTCGCATGACTGACGATGGGCAGAAACAGATTATGGTTATTGATCGCTGCCTGGATATGGATCTGTGTGTATGTGTGTGTTTGTGAGTGTGTGTTTGTCAGAGCAGAGGATGGGGACTAAGGGCAGTGTGCAAAAACTATTGATTCAGTCCAGTAGGGAGGCTATGTCTCTGAATCAAGGTCAGTTCAGCACTGTCTCACCTATTAGAAACTTGCCGTTTCCTCAAAACACACACACACACACACACACACACACACACACACACACACACACACACACACACACACACACACACACACACACACACACACACACACACACACACACACACACACACACACACACACACACACACACACACACACACACACACACACACACACACACACACACACACACACACACACACACACACACACACACACACACACACACACACACACACACACACACACACACACACACACACACACACACACAAAGAGTGATGGACGGCACATCAAACTCAAGTGCTTGTTGAAGAGGGAAATGAATCCCAGCTCCTGGATGGAGACATTATTCCACAGTGACAGTATGAAGGATCTTCACCAAACAGACAATGGCAGCAGACAGCAAAACCATTCAGAGAAAGCCTGAGTCCATGTGACGCAAACACACTTATCGCATCTTCTATTCCGGTCCGTCATACACTGTACCATTAATGCAGGAACAGAATTACATCTACATGTTCTACTCTACTACCCCAAAAACTGTTAGTTTTCTAAAAAGTTAGGCCCATTTTGTGTTGTCAATTTCAAATGTGGAGTGTAGACTAGTTGCAGACAATACACTTAGAACACACAAAGCCAGACCAGCTGCATTTTCCATCAGGCGTATAAATAATAGATGATACATTATGAGTTGTCTGTGAGAGGCTTGTGATATGGTGTCTATGAGGCCAAGGTTTTGTCTTGACTGAAGAAATTGACACATATTGTAACTGACAATGGGAGAGTACAAAAAAACAACTACACAGATTTCACAAATCCTCACAGCTCAGCGCTGGAGGAAAGGGATGCGATGAGGAAGTAAGGAAGACAGCAAGGGGGGAGTATTTGAAAAACGCTCTGACAGACTGTCTGTGTATTTTCTGAAAATGTTGCTGGTGGTCATTTTTTTAACATCAAATCCTATTAGCCTGAGAGATCCTGTGAGCGTTGCGGCAGACTGCTGGAGTCCTCTCGAATCCTTGTGACAGAGCGAGAGAGGGGGCCGCAGCGCCACACTGGCCTTTTATCTGGACACACAGGGGTCATATAGCTTCTCTTTGAAGAAATATTCAACTAATTACCTTGGAGAGTGGCCTCACAGGCAGAGAGCAGACTGTGCATTGTTAAGGCATTGTGAAGGGGTAAATCAAGGATGAGGATTTTCCATCTTGTACCAAAAAAAGGAAAAACACAACCGAGACAAAAAAAATAAAGGGAGGGTCATTGTTCCGACCTGCGGTAGATAAAGAGACGCATAACCCGAGAAGATGGAAGAGGGACGGCTGGAGAGGGAGAAGTGCAAAAGGTTGGTGTAATACAACAGCACATCCAGTGATGGAAGCATTTTAAAGATTAGCTGGTTATCGCTTTTTGTTGTTCAGGACTTAACAATCTCAAACTTGGACATCACATTCTGGCTGTGCTTTGCCTCTGTCCTCACAAGTTCTCAGGCTATGCATTCAAACAGCAGTACAAACAGACATGCAGATACTCGTGCTGGCAGTGTGTGTTGCCTGGCACATCCATTCATCTCCTCTGTCGGAGTGTGTGAGGCCTGGCAGCCGATCAGTGCCAGAGCTCCAGAGGCAGCGCTTATCTCCTCTCATAGATGACGCTGCCTGCTCCTCTGCTAAGGAATGCCAGGTAAAGCTTTTGTGGCCCAGCTCAGGCCCGGTACTGTCCCCCCTACCCCCCACACACCCCTTGAGGCTCGCAGAGGCCTGTGGCTGCCCACCCCCTGGCACTGAGTGTCACACTGGGCTAATTTACTTGGCGTCGGGTAACAGACATCTGTCACTCAGGATTCCCCCGGGGACACACAGACAAGGCCTGATAAAGGGGTGGGGTAGGGGGGAGGCCAGGGGATGTGATGCACTGTGAAATGCATACAGGCAGACGCATACTTACACACACCCGACTGTAAACAACACACGCAGCTGCGTTGTAGGGAAGACAAAACGTCTTTTTTTTGTAAATGACTGTGATACAATGACTTCAGAATAATTAAAAAAAGCAGCAAATACGTCAATGTCTAAAAAACAAAAGAAAGTAGTCTTCCACCCACATGAAACATCCTCAGGGGAGGTTTCTATAGCAACCGCCAGAGGGGCAGCGTGGTTCTGGTGAGGCGGTGCTGTACATGCTGTCCGAGGAGGAGCGGGGTGTTGAGGGAGATCAGGTTTCCCCCTCCAGGGGCCATCCCGACTCTGCTCCCCGTCTCACCCCCCAACTCTGTGCTGCTGGCATTCACATGCTAATTCATCTCCATTGGTGATTACACTCCCTTTAAACCAACTGACAACTACAGCTGGAGTCAGGCTCTTAACGGCACACTGTTGGCTGGATGGGTGGAGGGATGACAGCGAGTGTGAGTGTGTGTGTGTGTGTGTGTGTCATTTGCTGAGGGTGCTCTTATTTCGGCTCTCCTCGTGCTCCATAAAACGGTAGTGAAAGATGATGACACATTATCTGAGCTCCTGCCCAAAACAACCCCAAACAACCTCCCATGCTGCTCCAGGCTGCGAAACAGCCCTGGCCTAATAGCTGTATGTAAATCAGCCAGCCCATAAAGATCAGTGTCAGCACTCAGCTGTGTACGTTAGCTGACGTGACAAGCACGCCACATGTCTCAATGAATTTACCCAAATGGGCCACTGGTGGTGTCATGAAATCATTCTAAAAAGCAATAGCTGCTCACAACCGTCGATATCTTGGCTGTATGGGTCATCAACAGCTCTGTTCTTAGGAATTGTTGGATTTCTCTGTGAAGAATAAATGAAGCACACGAGGAGTCAAGGATACAAGCTCTGGTAGAGAGTCAGCCGGGACTTGACAGCTCTGCTGGCATTGATACATGTGGCCCGCACCAAGCTGGGCAGAAGCGTCCCTGTGATGATGGCGCCATTGAACAAAGGCCCAAAGAAAGGAACCTGGGGGAGTAAAGAAAGAAAAAGAGACATCAAACGCTCAACAATAATCCAAACTTAACTCACCCGGCATTCTCTCCTTAAATAAGTGATCTCCCAAAATGTAGGAAAAGGTTAATTAAACCTCTTTTTGTTCTTCTCTTTTTAACCGTTTCTCCATCTGTTTAGGGCAAGGGTTCAAGTTGAAATTGGATTTTTTACCTAACTTTGCATGACAACCACACATATCTAATGCGAATCAATGTTAGGCAAATGAAATTAAAATGACAATCAATACTAAACAAAGGCCTCATATTGAGCTACTGAGCAAATACAAAGGGGCAATATGCATTTTAGGGGCAGCGTGTGAGTGTGTGGGTACACGCGTCTGTTCATGCATATTGGAAGGGGGCCCTTAATCACTGAAGCTCAATGGTCGTTGACCTGGAAGTTGACGTGAATGTCAAAGTCTCCAAAAGGTCCTGCTGTCTTCAATTTGGTAGTTCAGCACATATAATAACCCAACAAATTATACAATAAATGGATTTTAACATGAAATTAGACAGACTAATTAACCTAATACTCACATGCAAGAAAACTGGGGTGACATTTGGTGAGCTAAAATCAGAAACCTGAGTAGATTACTTTACAGGTTCTTGGAGTCGGGGCAGTTTAAATGAGAGAATTTTAGAGAACTTTTACAGCCTCTCACAGGTCTTAATGAATGCAGATGTTGTACTATTTAGATCATATTGATCATCACAAAGATTTATATTGGCAATAAAGAAAGAGATATTTAAAAGAGTTAATAACTGATAAATATTTGAGAAGAAAAAATGGTAACACAGAAATACAGCCCCGGAAAAAATGAAGAGACCACTTCAGCATTATCATTTTCTCCTGTTTTATTATTTATAGGTTTGGGTTTGAGTTAAATTATATATATATATATATGTTTTGATTATATTCTATAAATTACTGACAATTTTTCTCTGTGTTTAATTTCAACAACTGCAATGGCTGCCATACATGTAGCGATAAAGATTGAAAAATTTGGAGTGGTCTCTTATTTTTTTCCGGAGCTGTATATAACAGAACATTCTCAAGATGGCTGAGCTATGACTGTCAAACCCAAGCCCCATTTAAAGCTAATGTTTGTAGTGGCCAAACAGCAGTACTACAACATCCAAGTCAGTCTGTGATGTCAATGGGGCCAAAAAGACTTTTTCCTGTTGACTAACATTGGGAAAGAAATGTCTCTAAATAAGCAAATATAAAAAAAACCAACTAAATCAACCTCCCAGTAAGAACACTTTTATAGCCCATAATTAAATCATTAGGTTCCAAAAGTTGTGAAATGCGATAAAAACTGAATCCAGATTCCTTTTCTCTCTTTATTCATTTGGCTGAACTGAGAGCAGGAGACCGGAGGCGGAGATTAAGCAAAGCGCAAGCGTGTACTCTGGAAATTAAACATTGTTTAATAATACAGGCAGATGAACCTATTATTGAATAAGTCCTAAAGTGCTTCCAATGTTTTCACATCTATAGGATACTATACAGTGTATCTGGTACTTGTTGGAACAAATGAATCATATTAACATATGTTTAGCTTGGAATCAGAAACTTCCTATATGAAATTAACTTTTAAGGTCCAACAATACAGTGCAGTCTTCAGACCAAAAATAGCTGTAGCAAAATTGGGTGCACCCTCAGAAGACATACCCAATGTAGTAATTAATGCCCTATGCTGCATAAAACGGCCTGTAGAACCATACCTGACCAAACAATCCTTGCAAGCCCGGAAGGGGTATTAGGGCGCATTTTCCCAAGCAGAAATTCAGTATCAGTCAGGTTTTTCCTAGTTTGGCTGGACATTTCTTTCAAAAAAAAAAGCATTTTAAATGTTAAAAACGATCATTCCCATTTACCTGCCTCTTGAATTACCTGCGTGGATTTTGTGGTTTCTTCATTGATCTGGAAAAATACATGGGTCTTCACTTGTGACTGATAGATCATTCCGTTCCAAAATCCTCGGTACCAGAGGAATTCCTGTGGCCCCTCAACTTTACACAAGTTTCCCAGGTACCGTAGCTGCCACAACACCAAACATTAATAGATCCTCCACCAAATTTTATACAAGTGGAACAAGATACTTCATTGAATGCTGTAGTATTTTAGCATGTACCGGCTACAGTATGACACAAACCAATCGTCCATTGAGTCAATGAGATTTGTGTTCAAAAATGCTTTCGCTGACAGATAGATGTGCCTTTTGCTTTACACGTCATCAGAATCATTATTTGATTTAATCAGATGGACTTTTTGTGACATCACGCTTAAAGCATATTCCAGGGTGGAAGTAAGGGGGACTAAAAACACAATCTAGCGCAGATTTAGATTGTATTTCTATAGTTCATGTGACTTAATCAGGACCATTTCTCAAAGCAATCATTCACCTGTGCCTTCCCCTAGATTATTTGTTCCCTTACCACATTATTACCCTCAACGCGGACAGTTACCGATGCTTCAATTTACAATAATTCGACTGTGAGAGGAAAGACAGCTTTCCCTTCCAAATAATTAGATCAACAGCCCTTATTCTCTACAAGTGTAGATCACTATTCTTAGCTTTTCGGGTATCATGGACGAGTATGCTTTGAGGATCCCATCTTGCCACTTCCTAAGAAAGAACTAGCCAGGCACACCAGCTATTACCTATGTTAATAGCCTTTTCATGATTGGTTCCACCTGTCTTTGTAATTGAAGTCTAATGAGCTAATCAAAGCAATTTTGTGCAGCAACCTGTCAGCTATAAATCCGTACAGGTGTTGAAATGAATGCTATTTATAAGGGTGCCCAAACTTTTGCACATCCCATTTTTTGCATTTTATTTATTATAATAAAACTATGTAATGCTACCCTAAGAATTTTGGTCTGGAAAACACTAAAACGTCTACATCTTTGTAGGAAAACAAATGTTGTTGCTGTGATCTTCTATTATAAAGGAAAAGCAAATTGTCATGAAATCTCAGAGGGGTGCCCAAACTTTTGCATACCACTGTATGTCCTCTGGAGCTGTTGTTATTCTGTCATTATAAAGCTAAAACTAGATGATATTATTTCTTGCATTAGGTCATGGATCTCGGAAATGGTACTTGTTTGAAAGAAACAAGTGATGAATCATATTCATATAGAAAATGTTGTGGATGCATCTGAACATCAGAAGGCAGCCCTTCCCTGAAAGAGACATTTCACTATCCTCTGGAAGGCCACACATCGAGTGCAGTACTTCAGAGTGGCCAAGATGAAAGCTAGGCAGGAAAGGAGTGCAACCATCTCCGAGAGCACATACCCACAGTGTGGGTAATAATGCACAGCTGGAGTATGAAGAACTGAGAGCCTTCAGATAGAAACCATAACAGGGGAAATAGGACCGAAAAATTCATGGCAAAGTCTGAGAAGGAAGCGGAGCAGGGACTGCTTTAACTCAAAGCATGGAAATTAGTGCAGTGATGAAAATAGCCAGAGTGCTTTTCTAGCTTTTTGTGGCTGGCACTTTGTCATGTTAGCATAAAAGGAAAAAAGGCATATTTTAAAAATGTTAAAAAGTAATTTCCCATTTCTGACGACTCTTAATAAAAACCTGCAGTGGTTTACCTGTGGTTTCTTCATGATCTGGATGAAATACATGTGGTTCTTCATGGGGTAGATGATGATCAGCACGTCTCCAAAGTCAGTCGGGATGATGCCACGCCGGTAGTCCCTGCTGTGCTCCGACCACACTATGTGCACCTCATCGTTTCCCAGGTGACGTAGCTGCCAACAAACAAAATCAGTCTAATCAAGTGCCTGGCAAGTGCACGTAATTTTCATCCCTAAGGTGATGATGACAAGAACACACATTTAGCGAGATTTAGAGCATGTCACCGGGCTCAGCCAGCACGTAGCTGCAGGGCAACACCTCGTACAGGGTGAGGAGTGCAATGAGATTTAAGGGGTGTGTAGAAGGGGATAATAAAACTAAATTCACCGCTGACAGATCAGCAAATGTGCCTTTACTGGCTTTTATCACTGTATACAGTAATACATTATTGAATGTGTTATTCTGTTGTACTTTTGTTGGATCTTAAAGATAAAGCATAATTCCAGCAGGTGTGAGAGTAAGGTTACTATAAAAACAATGGCTTAAGCGGGAGTCTTAGATTTGCCTCTTTTTATAGCTTTTTTCATTACAAATTTAAATTGCCAACACAAAATTGAGCATTTCAAAAGCAAATAATTCAAATCCAATTGACCTTCCCCCATCAGAGATTAAATTGCTTCCCATTTCCACTTATTCACGAAGCCAAATCAAACTGGGCAGGACAAGAACGTATGCTTAAATGACAGGAAATTGACTGATGCTAGATGGAAATAGGTAAACAGCTTTCCTCTTTCCCAAAGTTAAATAGAAGCACACAGCCTCATTATGTTCTCTGACAAGTGTAGATCACTTATTAGCCGGTAGCCCAGTGATGTTTTCTGGGGTGGGGAATCATGGACACTGAAAAGTGAGCCTTTGCTCAGAAGAAAACATCTGCCAATGTACTGTGGGCCTAATGAGCCATTAAGAAACATGCCCTCCCCACCAAAAATGCAATTAGCACATTCTATGATAAGCCCTTAATTATGGTAATACGGTAATCTTAAACAAATCCACGGCATGCTGATTACTGGAGCTCGCCAGTTCAGTCTGTCTGTCCAAGGATCAGCAGGTACCAACCAGGTCAGTCACTGGGACAATTTCAGAGAAAATGTTGAATATGCATTTGCGGCAGACAATTAACACTGGGATGTTAATTTGGGTTAAGATATTAGCATTTGGATGAGCTTAATCACAAGTTTAATGAGGATGCTTATGCTCTAGTCAATCATCTGCTGCACCATCCTATTTACTCCCTAGTTAATCACATCCAAATGTTTGAGACTTCTTTTTATAAAAATGTAATTCAAGTCAAAGGCTCTTGTCCAATTAGCCTTCTTTGACCTTCCACTCAGCCAATGGGCTTCACACACATGGATACAGCAGACCAGAGGACCCCAGAACACAAGAGGCTCCTTATAAAAACAACCTGCAGCAGCCCGGTTAAGCTGCTGTGCCTAGGGGTGAATGTGATAGCTATGGCACTTGTCTATTTCCCTCTATCTCACAGACACACACACATATACACACACGCGGTCTACATGGCCTGACCCCAACCCTGCAGGTCGCTCTTCTAACCGCATTACTGAAGCCAGCTGCTACTGCTGCAGTGTGCACTGCCCCAAAACCCACAATTGGATTGAGGAATTCATGGTCTTCCCTCTTTTCTTTTTGGTTTAGCTGGGGGTTTTTTTCTCCCCTCAACGTTCTTCAAACAGGCAATCTGCCCAGCGAGAGCTCCCCCATCCGTCACTCCCCTACAGTATGCCTCTATGGTTGCAGGCAGTAAAGCGAGTGACTGCTGGACTAAAAGTGTTATTTTTAAATTGACAGGGAAACATCCTACTTGGACACAGACTAAGCGCTTTCCTCATTCCAATTCTTCGTACCACTTCCTCTTCTCCCTGCCATCTTTTTCCCCGACACATCCATGCAAGCGGCCAGCCTGCCAATTTCTGTGCAGCCCGTAGCTGGTGTTGAGATCTTTGCAAGGTGAGCGTGAGCAATTACAGAGGTTTCCCGTGAAATGAATGGAAGAAGAGGGGTAGCACACTCCGCTCTGGGCCCGGCCGCCCCTGTAGCGCCTCACTCTGGCCAACCAAAGTCAAAATCTTTACTCAGGCTAATTAATTGTTTGTGGTCACTAAGCACAGGTTCAGGACGGTTTTGTATAAGTAGGGGGTCATTGGTGAAACAGAGAGGGGGAAGGTCTGTGGAGGACTATAGGGAGGTGGACATAAGGAGAGCCTGATGAATTTCCCTTCTCAGCAGGGTACTGTATGAGAAGATTGGCAGCACGGGCAGGGGCCTTGCGGCTCATTTCTTCGTGCTAACTGCAACTGGTGCACTACAGCTCAGAATCCCACTGCAGAACCCAATCGATTGCTCCTGTGGCGGCAGCAGGAATTGGATAAAAGGATCCTGCCGGCATCCGGCCGGCGCCTGCCCTAGCAGGGAGAGCTAATGGCTGAATCCAGGCCCTGGTCACAGCACACAGGGAGGGGGGCAGGGGCTAGCAGAATCATAGTCATTACCGCAGCGGCACATGCCCTCTCTTCACTCACGCGCCTGCGACTCTCTACTCCTCAGGCCTGCCTGGCCAGGGTCGCTAATCAATGCCCGCACTCTGGAGTCACACCTCCTGATCACAGCTTAACACAGAGCTGAAGGCTACAACAACATACTGCTATGGGCAGGCAGGCCTGTGTAGCCATTTCACATCAAACAGGCAAGCATTTTCTCCTTTTCCCTACATACTCTTGGCTTGAGGAGTGCAAAAATGACAATGATCAAACATCAAACAATGATAAAATACATTAATCCAAATGTCACAGACAGGAAGGACCTGTCAAAGTTGATCATTACACAGGTTAAAAAAAGATAATTAACACAAACAAGACACTAATTTTACCTTTTTGGTAAGGCAGTCAGAGTCAGACGGCATGCGAGTGGAGACGTGGAAGATGGCTTCCACGGTGGAGGTAGCATAATAAGGAGCTGTTAGACCCGTGCTGCCATTCCTCTGGAGGCCTCCCATAAAGCCGCAGTGCGTGGCCAGGTCCACCTGGGGGAACCATGTACAATTTAGAGTGAGTGTGTGCATATTCAGGCAGTGTGCGTGGATACATAAGATGTGTTGATTTGAGTGTGTGGTTTTTGGCACCTCCCATCCCAGTCCTGACACAAAGTCCTCGTAGGCCTGGCTGCCCGCGCTGTTAGACAGGATGGAGCACTTGTCCTCTTGGCCCTCTCCGATGTAGAACACAGCGATCTTGTGTGTTTCTCGACTACAAAACAGAACGTGGATAATAAAAGAACAACCACAACACAACAGAGATTTTTTTCTACAACAGAACTTGAAAAGCTTCTCACTCCTGCGGCCACTTCAGATGATTGATGCTTTGTAAGTAAAAAAAAAGGACTTATTGAGGTAAATTGTGTGCAAGTCTAATTGAGTATAAAATCAGTAGAGCAGAATGAGCATTTCTTTCCCACTATCTCTGCAGCTCTAACCTGATTTTTAAAACAGGATGGCAGCAGAGGCCCCCTTTCCCTACTTTCCCTGTTGCCATGGCAGTACATCATGCTGGGGTAGATTTAGGGCACTTTGCATGCTTGCGCACAGGTTGTTATTGCCCAACCAAGGCTGGCCATCTGGGAGAATAAAGTCCAGTCCAGAGGGAAATCTTTAATAAGCTCTTGTCATTAGCAAAGTGTGGTGTACTTAATGATCAGTCTAAGAGAGACAGAGTTATTGTGGGAGACTTCCAGGGCTGTGATCAACAGGAGATGGTACAAATTAGAAAGATCTTTGGGGAGGAAGTGAGGGAGTGAAGGGAAGGGGAAATATATGCAGCTCGGAGCAACTGTAATATTTCTCATTTGCGTTAATTTCACTTATGTGCACACAGGCTTACCGTAGGACTATATCATGATTAGCAGAGATATATGAATACAAACGATATATATTATGTCAGACTAAATATATACAAGTATTACCATTGCCTGGAATCCAAGTTCTTCAATTCCCTTAAAAGTTTGGAGTTTTTCTTCAGCAAATGGAAACTTTTCCTGTTTGATAAAAAAAAGAGTCTTGATTGAATGTTCAATTCTGAATATAAAACTCTGGTAACAACAATTAACCGCTGTTGGATAAAGGGGCATAATCTATTAGAAAATTGTGAAAAGAATGGAGTTTTGTTTTGTAGACAAGATTAACAGAGGGGACCAAAAAAGGCACAGGTGCGAACAGCAATCTCCTTCTTGCTGTGGACACGTTGCACCGTCACCATTAAGAGGTGTAAGCTTTTAATTTACGGGAAAGCACGTCAAAGATGTGGCTCTGCGAGGTGGACCTTAGTGAAAACAGCTGGGCACTTTCACCCTGTAGAGAGGAGATTAAGACTCTCTAGACTCCGCAGTGCTTTTAACTGTGCTCTTTCTCTCCCTGAGTAACAAGCCAGCAGCCGAGTTAGTTAAGGGAAGTAGTCCAACTAGTTAAGGATGAAGGAAGTAACTCTGGTTCGTTCTGCTTTAATTTGATATGAGAGCAGAGAGAATCCAAATGAGTTACATCAAAACAAATAATCAACAGGCTATAGAATGTCTTCCTACAACCCTGCCTCATGTTTGCGTCTTTCTTCTTCTACAGTGCAAACCTGGTAGCCAGTTTCAGTTGGTAGCGTACCTGCGGTCCCAAGAGTTCATGCCAAGGTCATTAAGCAGCAGCCGGCAGAAGTAGAAAGGCGCTTTTGATTCCTGGTGGGCCGGTTCACTCTGGCAGGCGGCTTTAAAGCTCAAGTCAGCATCCCACCTCCTGACCTGCTCCTCCTCCTGCTGCATCTGGCGTAGGATTGCCTCCATGATGGCGCTCTCTTGTTCTAAGTTCATGCCATGCGGTGAGGGTGCTGGCTGGTTTAGCCTGAGCTGTGGTCCGGGCAGGCATTCTGGGCTGCTGTGGCCCAGGTCCTCCAAAAGCATGTCCAATATATCTACCTGTTCCTCCTCGCAACAGTCTGATAGCGAGTCCGAGACGGAGCAATGATTTTTGTACGGCCCATTTGTCGGAGTGTTGGGCTGGTTTCTGTTGTGAAGGACATGAGAGGTGGTGGAAAGAGGGCGATCCACTGCATTAAAAACACCTGCATCATCACAGTCGTCCTGGTTGGTGCAGTAGAGGATTGCACCATCCCACGAGTACTTCCCCGAGATGTCCCGGACGATGACACGCACTTGGGATGAAGATTTTGGGGGCTGTCCGACGGCGGGGGTCTCGGCGGGGATCTGCAGGTAGGACACCAGCGTGCTGTCGTTGAACACAAACAGCTGGAGGTTGGGGCTTTTGAAAACCTCCGACGACAGCTCGGATGACTCCACATACGGGTTGTCGTGGTTCTCGCTCACGAGGCTGTGGAGGAGGGCCGGGCCGCCGCTCAGTGGATGGTGGCCCAGATGGTTCACCAGGTGGGTCATGACCATCCGTGCTGTCAGGGGAATCAGCTCCATGTTCCGACGACGCTTTTCTGGGGGGGTGGGGGAATTATGGCAGGAAGATAAAAATACTTAGACAGTGTCTGAAGGAAAACAAACGTAACAAATTGTGGTTGACTTTAGTTACTGACTCCGCTGCGAATATTCCATGCCAAAACTATTTGTACCAACGGTGATGCTAATTTGGGACAGAAGCATTATTGGTTTGGATCGACGCAGTGAGAAGAAAAACCAACCATCATATTTGCCCAGAATAGTTGATAGCCGAAGCTACTATAATGTTAAGTTAATTTGCTTCCCCCTGGCAAACAGTTATACAGTAAATCACAGCTTTTGTTATTGTGAAAGGTGAGAACAACAGGAAAGGATCTGCTATATGCTACCTTCGTCAAAGTGGACATGAGTAATAAAGTTACCTGTCATGATTTGGACAATGTAATTGGTCAAAGCCTTTATTCGGAATCTTAAATCTACAATCTTTATTTGTCTCATACTGTCTGTGCTGCAGCACCTCTTTTCACCCTCTGTCTGAAACCAGAGCCCAGTCTGCTCTGATTGGTAAGCTGACCAGCTCTGTTATGATTGGTCAACCGCTTCCAGATGTCCTGCCCCTTAGCCTATCACGTAGAATGCGTTGGAGCGTTAGACAATAAAAGCGTGAGAATTACAGAGTGATGTCAATATGTTACGGATGTTAACAACTGGAGTCCAATGGAGGTGTTTCAGGCAGGGGGGGAAACTCTCTTTGGAGGGAACTTCGGGAGTTTAGCTTTGCAGACCATTTACATGCACAAAAACCTACAGTATATGAACACAATACTGGATAGGAAAGACTCCAAAGAGCATGAAAGGGACCCTTTAAAGTACTAATGACAATTCGAGCACTAATTAAATCGCCTATTAAATAATGAAATGCACACTTTGCTAACCGTATCCCAAAAGCCTCACGTTTGTGTGTAGACAAGCTATCATCTCAGTTAGCTCGTTTTTACACAAAGCCAAATCTCATTTATGATTACTAATAGGTTTACTTTATTCATTTCTCACAATAGCGTGGCCGGCACACCTCTAAGTAGGTAGCATCTAATCATAAGAGACAACTTTGAAAAGCCCATTGAGTCTTCTTAGAATGGACAAGCGTTGAGACTGGCTGAGTGCTAATGAGAACCACCATCTTTGCAGGCTGCTCAATAGGACTCTACTTAGTGAATTGCATTTATGTAAATGCCCAGGTTTTACTCCCAAGCGAAAGGCATGCGGTGTTTTATTCTGCAGTGATGTGGGAAAAAACAAGGAGATGCACTCTTACATTGTGACAGTGCTATCAATACCATCATCCCCCATCAAAGTGGAGAAAGCTCTTTAGAGAGCAGGCCAAGCTGCATTAGAGATGCACTGGCCCTTTGATGTGACTTGATCAATATGAGGTGGGGGACATGAATATAACCAGGCCGGCTCTCTTTGGTTTGCCCTTTTGATAGTGTTTTGTTATTTCTACTAAGAACCTGGGGTGCCAGAAACAGAGAGGTGTGGTGACATTTTTTCAGGCAAAAGCTCCTGTTCAAAATTCTTACATTGTTTCAGTACACTGCATTTTGTATTTGAGCTCTAAATACTTTTCAGAAGTTGAGGACGTAGGGCAGAAAGGAATACATTGCCTAATGGAATCACAAGGTCACAAAAAAAGAAGAAAAAAACCCATAATGGGTCTTCTCTCTAGGGCTGAGTACTAATGTGAACATTCCCTGTGATGGTTGATTTCCTTTTGATACTTTTAATAAGATATTGACATTTAATGGAGAGGCTCCAAATGGATGGGCTTTTCAGAGTTTGCTTTTCCCTCGAATCCTTTTTGGGGGATTTTTTTTCTGTGGTCACAAGCACAGTATTAGGAATGGAAATGAACGAGTGTGTCCAAAACATTTACCAGAGATAGTCCTCTAAGCAACGCTGTGACAGATCACACACACACACACACACACACACACACACACACACACACACACACACACACACACACACACACACACACACACACACACACACACACACACACACACACACACACACACACACACACACACACACACACACACACACACACACACACACACACACACACACACACACACACACACACACACACACACACACACACACACACACACACACACACACACACACAATAAACTGTCATTGTCGTTTTATCTGCCGGCCCAATGCAATCTCGTGTAACAGCGGGGAGGTAAAAAGGGGGAATCAGGAAGGCTCCATTTCCTTACCCTCAGCTACTGTGAGCAGGTTGCCGAAGTCCGCTGCGTTTGTCTGGGAGGGTGGTGGCTCGAAGCTCTTAACCTGACCCAACATGAGGTCATAGTCGGGCGACAGGTCTGACAGACTGAGGAGATAGTGGCTCTGCTGGGTGTGCAGGGTGGAGCCGGACACACAGCAGTGCAGTACCTGAGGAAGAGCAGAAAAGGGGTAAGGATTCTGATGGAGTTCGCTAACATCTCTCATCTCCTGCTACATTATAAACCACCCAGAACCCTCGGGTCTTCTGGGAGAGGTCTGCTTTCTGTCCCCAGAATCAGAACTAAAGATTTCCAAAGGAGTTCCAAATATCTGGAACAAACTCCAACAAACCTGCAGGTCTGCTGCTATTTTTAAATCCAGGTTCAGGCTGAGACTTTACTTTTTGCTGCTGCTTTTTATTGAACTATTCATAGGTTACTGTAACTTTATGTATGTATTTTATGCCTGTGTTATTCTATATTAGCTTGCTGTATGTTCATTTTTTTCTCTTTTCTTTTCAACAACAGTTTTTAAATGCCATTTTATAATGTGTTTCCGCTGCACATTTCTTAATGCTTTTCATTTTTGTAAATTGCCTTCTGTTGAAAGGTGCTATATAAATAACCTTGCCTTGCCTGGGTAGTTTTTCTACAGTGGGACAGTGATACGCGATGACTGAACTTGAACTTAGATGTGTAAAGACACCGAAATTGAGTGTGTGTGTGTGTGTGTGTTGTGAGACGATGCACAGTGACACTCCTGCAGGCCTGCTCCAGAGTGACATGATCCAGGAGCATGAAAGGGGAATATAAGGTGCATTTACATCATAAGGCGACGGAAGGAGGGACGAAGGGAGGGGGGGAAAAGAGAGAAGAGAGGGGTCTTTATTGCCACTAATCCATTTCTCCTGTGATGTGTGAGTGTATCGATCTACATAACAGATGGCAGAGCATCCGTTGGCAGGGCTAGATAAGGCGCACTGGGGCAGTTGATTACAGCCATTGGACAGGTTTACACTGTTTGATTTAATTAAGACTTTATCCCTGTGCTCAGCTCCCACCACAAACATGCACACACACACACAAACACACCTGTATACTGTATAATCCGAGTGGAGGTGAGGTGCCGCGTATGAGAGGGTGAAACATATGCCTAGTGTATGTAAATGAGGGGGGCCTCTCATTCAGAGTAGAGCAACCTGGGTAAAGCCATGCAAGGGCTAATCCCATTCAGAACACACATACGCTCCATCTTGGCTGAGAGACGCTGTGAGAGGCTGCCTGGCCCTGCCATCTGAAACAGTATTGTGTGGGGCAATGTAGACAGTATGTGGATGATTCTGCCGAACAGACCTCTGGGTGCATGGGCGGGAGGGGGGAGAGGGATTGTGAGGCTTGAGGCTGAAAAGACCTGAACCAAACAGCTGCTACACCAAAGCCCCAAAGAGCTTCCTCTGTGGAGAGGCAGAGAGACAGAAAAGGGAGGAGGTTGGTGAGGGTGGGGGGGAACCCACAGCTGTGCTTGACAACTAAGTGACTGCACTTTCGCATAGCAACAGTTCCTGGAAAGTAACGTGCGCAGTGCATTCTGTAGCTGAGGAGGCACGTATGGATGCACGAGTATACGCCACACATACATCCAATCATAAAAATGCAGAGACATACAGGTGTGCACGTGGACAAATGGACCTGTTCTTTACACACACACACACACACACGTAGTGCAGCTGGCTGCCGGGGAAGCTAAAAGAGCAGATGGAGAAGCTAGAGCAGAACTCCAATGAGTTCTAATGCAATGTTGCTTTTCACACAGTTCTGCATGTTGTTCAAAACATTTTCTCACTTCATCTCAGAACCAATAGCCTGACAACCTTTTCATTAGCTGGTCTTGTGCTTGATGCGTTTGGTATTTAACAAAAGGGTTTTTTTTTCTTTTATTTATCTGAAATTGTAATTAAAGGAAGGTGAAGCATGAAAAGCCCTCCCTGCTCCTTCTCAGTGACACTAGCCAGTGATGCAATAAAAGGGAGATGTTTCCAATTAGGGAAGCTATTCTTCGCTCGCTAAAGAGAATAATCAGCAGCCGAGGTATCTGCGGAGAAGTATAGATTTCAGTCCTGACATTGCATTAATATTGTCACACCTTGCCATGCCCTTGCCTAATATATTATTTCCAATGAAACCCAGAGGGGGCCGTTGTCTTTTGTGCTGCTGATAGACAACCAATCACGCCTAATTGTCTTTGCTTTCATAGCAGCTGCAGTCGCTCTCATATTAAGACATATTCCATTCAAATCTCCAGGACAAGCGTTTATAGCCCGAGCTTATCAACTGGACAATGGGTCCTGTTTGAATAATTGGACCATTTCTTATCAGGGGTGACATCCTTACAAAGATCTGCCGTTGACCGCATCTGCCCAGACAGGAGGGAATGAATAATACCTCCTTCATTTGTGCCTGAAGCTTGGCCCCTTCTTCCTCAGGGTCAGACCATAAAATAAAAGGCTAGTGGGACAGATACACTAGAGTAACTACAGTAGATACTGCATATTTTTAAATTCATAATATAACTCAGATTTGTAAATGCAGTATGTATTACAACAAAGCCAGTTGGAAGGGTTTCCTGCTTATGATAAATGCAGACAGCGTGTGTCGGCTATGGCGGTTGCTCTTATGCTGTTGTGCCACTATAATGTTAAATGAGGCATAATCATGTGGAGGTGAGTCTAATTAAAGTGGCGAGCCCATTTGATGGGTGGGTGGGTAGGTGGGTTTCAAAGCTGGAGTTATTGTGTTTGCGGATGAAGACTATGTATTATTCAGAAGTTATCAGAAATCAGCAACAAGCTAAAGTGGCCGTTCTTCAGGTTTGCAAAATGTTTTTTCCCAGCTGACAGGGAGGCAACCCACCCTGTAGATGTAGTCCAGCAGCGGGGCCTTGTGGGATGTGCGGTCCTCCGGCGAAGGCATGGTGATGGGTTCCAGCAGCAGACTCAAAGGAACAGCCATGCACCAGTCCAAGAGGCAGAGCAGCAAGGAAACCATCAACTGAGGAAGTGAGAATCCCATTTTGGTCATCAAACTAAACAAAAACAAGTGTATATAGCAGAAAAGGAGCTGTGCAGTTACTGACAAACACAAGGTAATAGAGGAGAGCGGCAACAAAATAAAGAGCTAGAGAGATATAAAGAAACATTCCTCTGCAAATGCTCCATTCCAACATGATTGATCAATGGCCTTTAGATCTCAGCTGTGTCCCTTTTTTCAAACATGTACCTTTTTGTCTGCCTCCACTGTTGAGTGCTCTGCGCTCGGCAACAAAAAGGCTATTGTGGCCACAAAGATCTGTGTTGGGACAAAACACGGAGGAAGATAATTGGATGACACACTCCTATTCATCAGCTGAGTTAGGGCTGTCTGCCGAAATGGATGTGAAGCCCAGGGATGTGGAGCATGCATATGTTTTAGAAAGACTTTTGAATCCTATGTGACGTGATAGGAATGTATTACTTATGAATATACATGTCCTCACAGGCCTCTAATGGATACTGACGATTACACTGGGTGTGTGTGTGTGTGTTACCTCAATGATTTTCTTAGGTAGAGTGGGCTCCAACCTCTGGAGATGTTCCCAGTGAGAGATGAGCAGCTGGAACACGTCACAGGCTACTTGAGCCACTGCTTTGTTTCCAAACTGCACAAACAAACAAGTAACGGACATGACACAAACTGGTCAACGATCCACAGCTCATTTTATAATAAGCAGCATTAACACATGGAACAGTTTTGATGTTTAACAAGTCTTTCTATGCCATACATGTACATTCTCAGGACAGGGGAATGCTTGTTTTTGCAACGGCCTTGACATTTTTGCCCTGGCACTATATACATTCAAAATAAATCATAGATTTCTATCAGATTTCATATACAAGTAAGCATAACGTGTGTGTCCAAAATATATACTAAATAAAAAACACTGGAACCTCTTACAATGCTCATAATCTGTAAAATCAGATTCAAATCATCTAAACAGAAAAAGCTACTTTAAAAAGCTCAAATTGCTTAAATTTGACTGGCAAGTTCAATTAGAAATCATTTTCAGTCATTTCTTATATGTACGTTAAGCTATTAATAAGTCAAAGTTAGTAAATACATTTTATGACATCTCTGTCATATCATACAGGGAAAACATTTTTGAAACTGGACAGACCTTCATATTTACGCATAAGCACAAAGTCAAAGGGGCCCTATTATGGATTTTAACAGTTTTTTATTTCCTGTAGTGTGTTATATAGGTTTCTGTGCATGTAAATGGTCTGCAAAGACTAAAATCCCAAAGTTCCCTTTGAGAGTTTCTCTCCCACACCCAAAAGTTGTAAATAGGAAAAGAAATTGGTTGGACATGGCTGGTTGAAGAAGGTAAAAGTTTTAGGCACACACTGACTGTGACAACAATCTGAGTAATGTACCTTCTATGTAATTTTTCACTTACATGTTTATACTTAGCATAATTGAATTTCCCCTCCAATCTATGACTTATTTTCTTCTGACTGATTGCAGTAAAGAATTGAGCTGTTGACAATTTTCTTTTAAAATGTGAATTTCTTCAGTGATTTGAAATTCTTTGTGGAGAAATATGATTTCCCATTTCTTCCGGCTGAATGCCTTTCAACATGTAACAAGGGCAGACAATGTGGGGAGTGCAGAAATGGCCAAACACAAAAAGGGGGCCCTGAGAGTTCAGCACCTGCTTTTAGAAAAGAGACTCTCAGTGCCACTCTTCCCCATAGATCCCCCACCCAGCCTATACCCTCTATTTTGGGGCTGGCGGAGTCTGTGTGTCAAGTTGTACAAGGGAGTGATTACTGCTCCATTAGAGAAGGGGGGGAGGGGGTTGCTCGAGCAGGAAGCTGGGAGATGTAGCTGCTTAAATTGGCCCACATCTACTGAGAGCGAGCAGCCTGGAAATTACACCACCGCCCAAAACACTATTCCATGCAGGAAAAAAGACCAGCCACGAGTGATTCTGTGCATCTCTTGATGCGTCACATCACTGAACATGTTCTATTCTCACACTTTCTGTCCACTCACTATGTTGAAATTGTTTTGCAGTCCTTTTATGTAATCAACTATCATTTCTGCTAGAGCTAAACACTCCAGGACTTCTGTGGTAAAGCGAAAAAATACTGAGATGAAATCAGGGCTTTGTGCATCAACTTGTTTAAAGACACTGCAGCAGGAAGTGATTCATCCTACTTAGGATTTCTGCCACGGTTAAAACTGTCAACAGTGCGCATGTATGTTAGAAATCCAACTGGACACATAAGTTACACGATGGAATGAATACATGACGTGATGTGGACTGACCTTTAGTGTTACTCCCAGGACATTGATGGCGTCTTTGACCTGGTGGTGGATGTTCTTCTGTGTCAGCTCCTCACATACCCACAGACCCAGACTGCACACAGCAATGCACCTGAATGACAGAAGATAGAGACAGAGTAAAAAAAACTAAAACGATTCAACTTCTAAAAACTCAAATTTGTGTTTGTTTTTATCTGACTTTGTCAGGCAACAGTACACTGCCTCACACCAGAGTGTCATACTGTTGCATTACTTCAACCAACATAGCCTCAATTCCCATTGCGTTGCTTCATTTGACATTGCAATTAGAAAGCGATTTAATAGACACTTAGTTACAACTATTACTATTACTATATATACTAAGGACACAAATGATGTTTTTGTTAAATAGGCTTGAAAATCCCTTTTCCGTATTGTTTATGATGCAAGTCAATAATCTGAATTAATGCGCATTTGAATAGTAAACGTAAGTAAAAACACATCGCCCTTCGCTAACAAAATAAAAAGTCAATGTCATCTTATATAAAATATTGCATTGCCAATATTTCTGATCATACCTGGCCCCTTCACAGTGTTCCTTTGTTGCCATCTCTAGAAGGATGTTGACCAGGTAATCCTGAACAGTAGAGAAAACATGCTACGTTGACATATTCTCAAAAGGAATGACCTTAATTAACGTATTAATTGTGAAGATCTGATATAGGAAACAAACAGTATCATGCTTAATGTTCGCATTTTAGGAGAAATGCATGAGACTAATCCTTTAGCAGTTATGTCTGTAAATATCATTACCACATGTTGAACACTAACCTTTATATCCTCATTTCCTACGATGATGTCATCAGAGCCAGGCACACGTTGCAGTACAGGAATCTGGAGGTAGAGGTTGGGGAAACACACCAGGGAGCCCAGGATTGTCTGAGCCTCCATCCTCGGAGCCTGGAAGGGATGGGGAAGAAAAAAACAAAACAACAGGCTATCATTCATTCCCTAAAGCTACAAGAAAAGAACCCAGTTCCAGGAAGCACAAAGGTGGCTATCCGGGGAAAAAAGATTGGAGGGATCCTGGAGAATTAATTGCGTCTTTATTCATGATTCTGCTGAAGCTCAACAGAGTCTCTTGACACATGGTAGGCGTTGGACAACAAAATGACTGATTAAATGCGCGAAGGATGCTGCCCGTAAGCAGATTCAGCTTCTTTTTGTTTATTTCTGGCAGCCAAAACAGAAGCAAACAACATATAACTGTCTGGAAATCATTGAGAGACGTAAGAGATAGTCAACAATCTGGCAATTTTATCTAATTTGTCTGTCAATAAAGCACCCTTTCAAATCTTCCTTGTACTTTTCTGAATGATCTGAATCAAAAGTAAAAGCTAGAAACCTCCCAGACAAAAACAGGTGGTCAATTATTTTGGGATGTTAAGAACTTTTTGACCTTCATAAGAAGTTCTGGCAGGCTATTGACCGTTTCCCCCCAAAAAGAAAGAACGAAACAACAGTATTCTTTGGTAGAACTAGGGAAAAGGAGGAGACCTTATGCTTATTTGAAAATTGGAACAATTACCAACAGTACCTACCTAACAGTCAGATTGAAAAAAAATGGTACAATATTAATTCCAACATTTTCAACTATTTTACGAGAACATAAAAGGCAGCGGATGGGAGAGCAATGCCACGTTAAACTCAACAAAGTGCAGCCTTTTTGTCTTCTGTGTTTTGGTCGTGATTGTTTACTTTGCTGTTGCTTGCTTCATGTTGTTTGTTAGTTCTTTGGAGTTGCATGGAAACTATTGCTGTTCTGTATGATATTCGTTTGGATTGCAAACACATAATCAATACAATACAAAAAGAATACAAATAATTCAAGGGGTTAAAACAAAGAAATGCAGTGGCAGCAGTATAGGCTATAAAGGCATTTGTTTTTGTTTAATATGTATAGTACAATCAGAAATGTCCTTTGCAATATAGGTCAACTGATGAATACTATATTTCAATATAAAGCAAGTTATATTTTTGGTATTCATTTTAGTCAAAGTTGCAAATTCCAACAAATAAGAAGAAGGGAAGATTACGTTTTTATCCAATTTATAATTACTAAGATTCACTTTGTCAAAAAGCTGCACAATTCAAGAAAATGATTACAGACCCATCAGACACAAGAGACTGGATGAATCAATGACACATTTATCCAAGACCACCATGTATGAGGAGGAATTCTGGTTTCCTTTTTTTCCCCTGAAAACATTTACCTAGACATAATATTTAACATTTTCTCTTCTTGGTTCCTGAAAACATTTGTAAGGTTGCATTTGAATGCATGTGTGTACCTCTGCGGAGTCAGATCTGAGGACGCGGGCAGCGGCAGAGATGAAATCTCCCACGAGCATGGTGAAGCCTGGCAGGCCGAGGAAGAAGAATCGTGGAGAGCAGGAACGGATGATGGTGTTCAAAACATCCTGATGATATGCATACACAAATACTATTAATATGAGGCACACTATATTCTGGTATGAATATTTATGATAATACCCATCCAAAATTGACTTAACATGCTACAGGAATAAACAGCTATCGGCACGTTTTTTTACAGTCAACAGGATTTTGTGAATTTGGTATGAGCACATGGTCTTCTTTCTGTGGGGGAGGGAAGCAGAAATATTTGGCAAATGGGCCACCGTGTGAGAGGGAGAAAGCTTTTTCCTCCGACAGGTAGGATAAGCATTTTAAATGTGTTGAGGAGAGTAAGGTACTCAGCAGCACATGTCTGTAAAGGACAGAAGGAAAAAAAACAGAGAGCGAGGGGCAGCAGATGGATCGTTCACAGAGGATAAGAGAAAGAACAAAAGAAGGCAACTTTGGTCAGTCCTATGTATATACACACAGGCAAACCTGTAATTAAAGCAGGAGACAAGGTATTGTTTCGCAGAGGTACATGCGGCTCTGTGGCAGATGGGTGCTCTTACGACACTTACATATGTTGCGCTGCAGAGGGCTCTGCACAAAGTGCACAAGTATGTACAGTGCAATACCATGCCGGAGTGCGGAGAGCTCTTAACAGGTTTTCCATGATATATATATAGAACGGGAATGGTTCTCTTTACTCTGCATTGACACTCTACAACACAAAAACATATTGGTATCAGAATGCACCTTATCAGAGAGGCAGAGAGATTGTTCCCTCTCTTATCTGAGACGTGTGCATGTGTGTACAAAGGCAAGGTCCAGGCTGGAAACACCTGCTGTCTTGGCCATAAAGTTGTGTAAATCGGACAGTTCAAACATCAGCCTGTTTCTCGCTGAACCCTAGGGCACCTTAGCAAACACAGTCTCTTGCACACACACACTGTACCAGCTCTATCTGGGACATTAATCACCTGAAGCTTTGGTAAACAGGGAATGCAGGTGAACAAAAGAGGAAAAGAATAAAAACGCAGAGGCAATCCAACATGGTGCACCGCATGTGGAAAATTGGTGGGTAGAGCTTTAGGAATTGAGGGCCCATTTTCCCCTTATTTTGTTGGTAATTGACCTTTGAAACATAATGTGCACTGCAGACAGATGTAATTAGCATGCAACAAACTGATGCTTGATTGCCTGAAATGAGCATTTTAGGAGGAAGCCACAGAGGCAGAATGCAAAGTGTTTTCTATTGTATGTGTAAGTAGGGGGAACCTGATTTGAGGTGTGTGTATAGAAATGGGATTTTGAGTCCCACATGTAGCCCTGTGCTGGCAGCAGGAACGTCCCCTTGTGTCAACAAAAGGTGCATTAACATGACTCTGAATAGAGCCACCTCAGGCCTTTTCATTTGGTCTTCATCCTCTAAGAAAATCACGCTCTGTCCACCTGCCCGCCCTTGAGGTGACGGGGTTCAATCCGGTATCTAGTATGTAAGGTTTGCTGAAATACAAGACACTTCCAGTAAAGTATGGGCCAGATTCCCTGTTGCAATTGCTATCATCAGTATGAATATGGGGGGTTTCCCTACGCAAGCTGTTAGGAAGGGATATATAACCCACCTGCAACTACAAGGCTAGCGGTTTAATCAACAACCACTTTGTGGCTAACGGGGTCAACTGGCACATTTTAATCTCCCAGTGTTTTAACGATACAGAACCTCTTTAAATCGCTTTAAAAAGGCCCTTTTATGCTTTCTGGGGTTTTCTTTTTCCTTTCCTGTAGTGTGTTATATAGGTTGTGTGCATGTAAATAGTCTGAAAAGGACCCCCTGACTGAAACACCTCCATTGGATCCCTTTGTTCACATCTCCTTCTATTAACTAGTGCTAATGTGATAGGCTAAGGGGCGATACATCTTTAAGCGTTTGAACCATCGCAACAGAGCGGCCAGCTGACCAATCAGAGCAGACTGGGCTCTGGTTTCAGACAGAGGGTGAAAGAGGGGCTGCAGCACAGGGGCACAAGAATAAAGAGCTTTTTAAACATTAAAGCATGGAGACATGTCCCAGTAGAGGAACTAAATATAAATATGAACATGACAATATGCAATATATGGTCGCTTTAAGAACATTTGGTCTGAAAACCCAGGTGAGGAAGTAATTGCTTCAACTAATACCTGGCGTTTGGTTCGAGTTAGATTACCTGGTGTTTTCAGTACATATCAATATGATTTCTTTCATATAATTTTTGATTGGATACGACCACACCTCACACAAAAAGCTGTTGACTATTGCAGTCCAGACAGTAGACCTATTAGATAGATTACTGCCTTTGTGCTATGGCCATGCTTTTGTGAGCCCCTGACCAGAGGATGACAGCCAGGACAATAGCCCTGACCTTGGCACTCTGTCAGATGGAGGCAGAATCCCTCCAAAGGAAGCTGTCATCTCTCTCTAAGCTTAGGTGAATTTAATGTTGAGGATTGACACTGGGCTTCCCCCTGTTGTCTGTAAAACAAAGGCTGTTTAAAGCACCTTTTGATTTCTTGATAGACAGGTACACTCAAAATGATACTGGAGCCGTAAGCTGTATTTTAAAACAAACATGTACAGAACCCACTGGAGATTTTCTGTTTATTTGCGGTATCATACAAGGTGATGTCCAGAGCAGTCCGTACTGCTGGCTACTTTTATGCAAGCTAATTAAAATAAGAGTGCATGAAAAATAAATATTATTACGTGTATGAAGGATTTGGAAATGTATATGTTTTTTTTCCTGCTTTTTTTTTATTTGGGTGGGGGGGTTTCGGGTGAAGGCGGAGAGGAAAGAGGAGGGGGAGAGTAAGAGCCACTTTCTTATGTTAAGCAGGCGTGCGGCTGTCCTCTATTGTGTGGCGTGAGGACTCTTTTCTCCGGCCAATTTGAGCATGCTTCAGTGGCCAGCCTGGCTCTGGCCCCCCCGACGCATTATACAGAGCCACAACAAAAGCTGGAGAATGTAGCCTCGTCCCTCAATGTGGCCCCCTCATTGCTCTACTCTGCACTACGTTCCCTAGGCTCTCCCCTCCCGCTCCTTCACACACATGCGTACACACAGGCAGGCAGGCAGGCCGGCCTACTCCGGGCCCCTGGCCGACGTGTCAGTCCAACGGAGCGCGACAGACGTCAATCCTTAATTAATCACGTATACGCGGCAGGGGCTCAAAACATTATTTAACGACATGGAAAACATTCTAATAAGCTTGTCGCACTGCCAAGGCGCAACAGAAACCAAGCCAGGAGGGCATTTATACTCAAACACACTTGCATCCAAAATACCCCCCCACCCACACACACTTTTATCCCCATCCTTTGTTTAGGGGGGGGGGGGGGGGGGGGGGGGACGACACTCCATTCATCTCCACTCAGCTTCGTCTGGGAGGAATGGAGCAGCGCCAGATTTAAATACAAGGAAGGGTGTGGCTAGAGGAGGAGGAAGATGCCAAAACACTGAAGCATTCTTCATCACCACTGGTTGGCACGCTGTTTTCAAAATCAACTGCTGAACAGTAGTTTAATTGCAGAGGACCTATATGACCCCTCAATCCTGTGAGGTACAGTCTGGCACAAGTCATATATTTTTTGTGGATGGTAATCTGAGGGCTACCTGATTTACACCAACAAATAACAGAGCATAGGGAGTCATTCCACACAGGAAAAAGTAAAGAGCAAATTGGGACTTTAAACCTTAATTGTACAGTTTTTAAAAACAGGAGCAATGCACATTTTGTTTGACTGGTGTGCCATCTTGTGGTGAATTAAAGCACAACTGGCAGCCATACTGTGGGCCCCCCCCTGGTGGCGTTACCTGGTCGTGGCTGGTGATGCCTTTATGCATGGTGTGGTAGAGGTGCACCAAGAAGTCACTGTTGGGGAGAACATCCTGGTGCCGGGTCATCATCTCACAGATCAGCTTGTACGCCTGCAGCTTCCCGGGCGTGTACTCAGCTGGCAGCATGGTGGCCTGTAGAGGGGGGTAATGAGGTCAGTGTTATCATGGGGAGCTGAAAACTGTTAAATGTATCTGATGGAGGGTTCGAGATGTTAATCAATTTTGTTCAATTATTTAAACACTGCAGTCACTTTTCTCCATTAATGTGGCAACACTTTTGCTTGAATATCACATAACATTTCTGTTTGTTTTGTTTCTAAGGAAACAGAACGATAAGTTAACCCTAATTAAAACATTTGCAGTCAGTGTCTGTCCCGTCCTGTTTATAACTTGTTGCTGCTAATCAAATCGCCTTCTGAGCATTTGAGCACTTTCCCCAACAACACACACATCAGCACACATGCAGCATATTGTACTTAAATGATAAAGACATATTAATAAGGTTAGAAAACATGTAATAACTATAGCCATCAATGAGAATACTTGGGATTATGGACATGACAATCTGGATCTGGCTATCTGGTAATATCAAAACGTTCTCTAAACTTTTTTGCAATTGTTTTTCTTTATGCCTCAAAGTATTCCACTATTGTCGTCATATTTGTTGTTTTGTGAATACTGTCTGCTGTGCCTGTGTGTTGTTGATACCCTAAAGAGCCAGGAAGCCAGCATTCGAAGAGGAGGAATGTAGTCGGGCTGGGGAGGAGACGACTGGTTGTCCACACTAATCCCGAGGTTGTCCCGGATCTGTAAGCACACAGTCACTTTCAGTCAATTAATCCAACCAGTGGGAGCACTCTTTGTGTGAGAAAGTAAGTGTTAAAATCTAATTTCAACATTATTACATCAAATAAAAAGGCACCATATCATCAACATAATCTTTTGTTATTGGAAATGTTTATTTCCCTTTGCGACAGCTGACAGGAAGTAAAAAAGAAAACCAAGCATGGCTTAACGTTTGTTGTCCTCTCTGCTTTACCTTGGCCAGCTTATGCCACAGCTCATAAAGGCAGTAGAAGACCTTGGCATGGATTTTTGGGCAGCGGATGCAGTTGACATCTCCAAGGATACCCAAAATCCTCCTCCACAGGACAAAGGCCGAGTCAGCATGCCATCCAGTCAGGGTCCCACCCGCAATTATGCTGACGTCATCAGCCAGACACTCACTACTGTCTGCATGGTCAGAGAGAGTTCGGGGTGGAAATACATTATTAGGTAACATTTGCAGCTGACAGTAACTAATACAAAGTTACTCACAATACATTTTAAAGAGGTAATGGGATTCACTCTATATTTGCACAGCACCTTTTATGAAAGCATTTTAAATTGAGATACTTGTCTGTAATACATAAAAGAATTGAACGTTCAAAGGCGTCCTGTTATTGTTTGGGGAAGTTGTTGACAAAATCCTCTCTCCCTCAGCAAAAATACTCAGTTATTTGCCCAATGAAACAGATTCAAGGACTGAAACACTTCTGGGAAACAGACAGGAGTCACATGCATCATCCAAGTGAAGTCAGGTTGAATTGTGTGAAGACAGCGCCACCAAGTGGGCAACAGAAGACCGATGGGAAGGGAAGGGGAGTACAGGCCAGGAAGGAGACACAACAAGTGAAAGTGTGTGTAGAATACCTGAAGTGATTATTAAACGAAAGCTGTCAACTCTTTGAGGCCCAATCAAAGTTGGACTTTGAAAAGTGCAAAAAAAGTAGTTTTGTGCATTCAAAGTGAACAAAACCACATGGATAAGTAAGTGTAATGTAAGTGAAGGAAGTAAAGGTAAGGCTGGAACAAATGTAGTGCATGGTGAGTCAATGGTTAATGAGTCTATATGATGAGTAGCAGCTAGGAAGCAGTACCCAGGTGGTGTGGCATGTGTAAGACAGACTGATGCATGGTGTCGTCCATGGGGCAGTCCCGCGGGCACTCTGTGTGCACCAGCAGGGCCGGGGAGGCGGGCGGGTGCTGGGGATTTTGGTAGTGGTTGTGGAAGGACGGGGGTGCAGAGTGGGGAGGGAGGAGACACTCGGGACCTAAAAAGGACAAGGGGGAAGGGATCAAATTGGGTGCGGAGCACAGGGAGAAATGAAGAGTGACAACTTCATGATGATCACAATGTGGGACAACACAGACACTTGTTCACATGCAAGGGGGAGGGCGGAGGGGCAAACACAATCTCAACACCAATAAGGATGGAGGGGTGGGTAAATAGAAAATGAAAGAGTTTCAGGGATTTCATTATTGTCCGATCAAAATAAAACAAAAATACTTCAGTAAGCCGCTGACCACTGAGCCTTCACAAGTGTCACAATACACACTCTGTCAGCAGCTCTGAAAGATTAAATGACGCAGCCAGAGAGGCACTGCAGCAGATACTGATGATCAAGTTTCCTCCGCGGGTCACTCTACCTGGCTAATGCTAATCCATTGTCGCCTCCAGTGAGGTAACTGGAGGCAGCTGGATGGGACACACCTCAGATGAACTCGCAGAACTGCTGAACTCTTTCAACTAATTTTTCATTATTGAACATGCATGGCTAACAGCTAATCCGGGGTTTGGTTGTTTAAATTCTAAACAGGGTAACTCTACAGCTGTAATGCTAACCCTGTTTTCACCTCTTCCACAGCCAAACTTACTGTCCTTGTAGCAGTTTCAGTTTTAAAGCTAGGGTTAGGGTATCTAAAACTAAATAACCCAAGTAATTCATTAGTACCAATCCTGTCACGCTAGCTTGTCTGGATAGAGACTCAATATTGCTCCTAAGAGAGGGACACATCGTCATTGCTATATTTGCATCAAAATACATATCTGATGGAAAATGGTTTCTCTGGATAACCACAATTAAATGCCCAATTACGTGAATTCCATGCAATTTGGGGCAAAAACCCTGCCTTTTATTTGCGTTCCGTACGATGTGTTTACAATGGTTTCTGAGTGTTACTAAAGTTTTGGAATTACATAAATTGGGTATGTCTGGAAATCTGACAGTTTTGTGAATCTACTAATCTCAGTTGTATTTATGTTTGATGATGTTACTCCCCACTGAAGCTATTTCATTGTAGTGATTTTTGGTATTTTAAACTTACTGTATAATCACAACTATATGTAACTTTATAACCACAAACTAAATATTGAGGGAATTCAAGTAAATTAACAAGAGGGGGGTTTACCAGCAGTTTCCAGAACACATTTGCGTGCAATCCAAATGCCCAAAAGAAATTCTTGCAGAAATCTAAACATTTAAAAGTTTGCAGCTCAAATTTAAGTGTGTGGTTTCCAGGTGTTGGTTTCTTAAAGTGGTATTTTGAAGGGATTATTGCTCCTTTTATGAAAATGTTTTCAAAAATTGATAAAAAGTAGCAACGAATCTATGAAAGCGTCAACCAAAAGATTGCCACAACAACTTACGGCACATAATAGAGACTGAGAGGGCCATCGTAATATCCTAAGCCTTTATGAACTCAACATTTTAAATATTTGAATAGAACCAAATTGGTTTATGGTTTATGGTACAGAGAGATGGAGTGAAATAGGTTAACCTTGCTCTCTATCATTGTCATTTTATTCAAACAGATTGTAGTTGATGAACATCGAGAATAAATTCAAGACACAAATCTGTTCTCTTTGCACTCAAGGTGAGTTCTTATCCGTCCCAATACCTGCTAGAGCCTCATTATGGCTGAGCAGCAGACTCCCCTGGCTCTGTGGATCGGCTGTCACATCCATGTGTGCCGACTGTGTGGACTGAGTGTCCGCTTCCTCATCAAACGCCTGCCAGGTGACCTCAACTTCATTGAGATAGCCGTTGGACGTCTCACTGCTCACACTCTCACCTTTGTGGGGTAGGAGAATGAGGTGGATAAAGGACATAAATAAGTTTAACAGGGAGCAGAAGGAAGGCATTGGCTGTGTGAGGACTAACTCATTAGTACATGCAAAGAAGGCCTCCGTTTGATAATTTCATGTTTGATTTGACTGATTAAAACACAGCGATTATCATATTAGAGCAATAATTAATTATCTAATCTCTCACTTTTCTCTCTGAGCTTGTGTCTTGCTTGATTTGTTTGTCCCTCAGCGTTGACCTCTGTCTCCGTTGGACTGCTGCTGCGCTGGATGAGGATCTAGGAAAACGGGATGAGGAAGAGATGCTTTTATTGATAAAAGTGATTTCCTTACTTTAACCAAAGCCTGAGGTACAGGATGATTCTTCTCACCACTGGTGGCTCGTTGCCCTCTCTCTTCCCCTCAGACGTCCTGCTATCAGAGCCACAGGAAGTAGGGGAGCTTTCTCTCTTCTGGGCTGGAGTATGACAGGGTTATTTATAAATAGGCGCAATAATACACAATTAAGTTATCTTAAAAGTTTATATTGCTTTACTACTATCTTTATGTCCTCGACTTTAATTTGATAGTCAAAAATGTGATCCTTTTAACATCCAGGGATGGACTATGAATGGTAATGGTTTTACTCAATTTATCATTAATACATTAATTGAATTAGTTCCTTTTTACAAAAACCCCTACATGGTACACTTCTATATCAGGGTATTGTCTAAACCGGGTAACAGGGGTGCTGCAACCTCATACCAAAATGCAAAAATTATCCCAGAAAACAGTATTTCTGTTGGTCAAAAAGGTATAGTAACTCCAATATTTTGACAATCATGTCAAATCGACCGTCAGACGGCAGAGACAGCTTTGTTTTTACAGAGCTCCCAATAATTGGGTGATCGATGAGCGGTCGGTCTGCCGGTGGACGAGTGGCAGGCAGCAGGCTTACACTGAAACTATGATTTCTGAATTAGATTGTTTCTTTTCATGTCCTTTTTCCTAGAGGAACTAAAGAAACCATAACTTGGGATTTATTTTGTTGTTTGAGGCGCATTATATGACTCAGCAGCTTTAAGACATGAAGAAACTATATTTTCCACTTCGCTCCGATGCATTCTTTTTTGCCGGAAAGTGGGTGGGGCCATAATTTTGGCTGGAATTGACGTGAGCGCCCTCATGCTATATTTTTCTAGAAAAAACCCTGTATCTGATGTCATGCAGTACTTACCAGTAGTAGAACAGTAAAAAGCAATCGCAGCAACACTAACTGCCTTATTGTACACTGTGAAATGGGCCAGTAATAATAATAATAATAAAGTACTTTTTTTTAACATTAGCTACATCTTGCTGATAAATTATTAATTTTAATTTCTGTACTTTAACTTAAGTAACATTTTGATCTCATGACTTTTACTTGTAAAAAAGTAATTTCAGACTGTTATCTTTTTAGGTTTAGTTGGGTTAAGGATCTGAGTTTCTTAACAACTGCGGAAATATACTTAACATTAAAGGCTTAACAACTATTCATTTAAGTCAACAGATTGGATTGAATTAAATGTAAGGGGTTGTAATTAATTATAGAGCAACTTCACTGGCAAATGACTTTTTCCCTTTAAGTTAACCAATGGCTTGCAGGTAGTTCAGCTAAATCACTTCTTAATCCAATCCCAGTCCGAGGCCAAAGTTTTCATTTCAGAGGTGAAACGTGTAGGGAATCCAAATCAAGTGAGCTTTTGTATGTACCTGGTAAAGTGTCAGAGAGCTGTTGGGTGATGTCGGAGGTGCTACTGCTGCGTGGCAGAGGGCTTTCCCCGCCTCCCAGCTCATCCTCTCCCCCACACTCTGACAGCTGACCCTCATCCACGTCTGACACACAGGGGAACAGAAGAAAGGAAGTTAGGCAGAGCTAAGAGAACCAAACAGCATGCACAACACACACCTTCACATGTAATTGTTTGTCGTTAAGGATTTAAAACACAGTAAAGAAGAACATTTAACACATTCATGAAAACATTGGATAGTAATTATGACATGCGATCATGCAGTGGTGACGCAGACTGTATTTCTACTTCGATACTAGAGGTTTTACACACTTGAGATAAGTAAGCACCAGGGAAGTTCCTGTTCAAACATAAACCTCTCAGTTACAGCTGACGTGGAAACTGACAGCGTATAACAGATAGTGACAGATGGATTGAAAGGAAGGGCGGACGTCACACACACATCAACACATGCAGCTCTCAGAACACACTTTACCTGAGAGTCTGTGAGAGCAAGCAGAGTTACCAGAAGAGATACCAGGCAAGAAAGAGCTCACAGTGTGAAGAAGCATGGGAACACTTTTAGCATTGGGCAAAGCCTCGTACAGATGAACACAGTTGCTGATGGACTGGCTTCGCTTAGCTTCCATCACGGAAAAAGAAAAGGAGAGGAAGAAGAAAGGCAGTGGAAACAGAAAAAAGGTGAAGGGAAGGAGACAGAATTCAATAACAGCAGAGTAAAGAGCGAGTAAATAAAGCACAGCAGATACAGACTTTGACCTACATACTGTATGGTCATACACAGAAATACATTACTGTTTATGGAGGTAAATTATAAATAAGATTCATACCAAAAGGAAAATAAATGGAGTTACTGTTGTTGTCCAAGTCATTTTTTTTAATGCATTTTCATTCTAAGCATATTAACTCTTGAGCAATGGGCAAACATGTCTTAGTTTCATGTCCCTATGGAATAAAAATAATTAAATTCAATGTAATAAGAACAACAAAATGAATAATTTATCTGAATATAACATATATATATACATTTTATAATTCACAATTGAGCTCAAGGTAAACATGATAACCACCCCCACGCTGGCAGATCGAGAATGGGTTTAACTGGGTCATTGTAACAGTGGCAGCATAATGAGGTCCATAATGAAATGACCAGCCCTCTCCCTATTATCAAGACACGATCTCTGAACAATATTAGTTTGAATTTGCATGCAGAAGTAGAGCCAAGTTTTGACAGTTGTCAATGCTGAGGCATTGCCCTTGTGTGTGGATAGCACTTCAGGCTTTATCTCAAAGAGAGCAATGAAAGAGGACAGCTCTATTCTCCGCTTTCAGCACACTTTAATTACGCCTTTCAGTAAGAGAGATACATCGTCTCCGCTGCAGCCCGCTACTGCTTCCCATTTATGCATATTAATGAGCATTAATTACACTCTTAATGAAACTATCAAAAACTGCCATGCAATTGATGTGTGGGCCCTCTCTTGAGGAGTGGGGAGGAGGGCTGCGGGCCTTTGAAGATCAATGTGGGAGAAATCCAATTAGGCCGAAGAAAGGGAAGGGAATTTGAAGCGGTAGTGTTTAATGTCCATCTTTGCGAGATACAAATAAACAGAATAGGTGCATAAACATGCACATGAGACACATAATAGATGTGTCAGCACACACACAAACACACACACAACACCCTTCTAAGACTTCATCCTTCAGGCACAAATACATCTGCTCCTAGCTCAACAAGCTCGTCAATTTAGAACGCCGGTGGTAATTGGGAAGGCGGAAGGCCAAGAAAGGAAAAGGCATCGTCTCCGTCTTTTATCCTCCAAATTAAGATTCTGTCTAGACAAAATTAAGACGAGCAAGACAGGCACTGCAGCTAGTTACTACTCTACTGCCTCCCAGCTCAACTTATAATTAGCCTGCCACACTCCCATCAGATAAGAAGTGTTTGCTGTGTCTGAATTGAGGTAATGACAATAAGTGTCCAAAGCTGGCCTTTGACATGCTGTTGGGGGGGTGCTGTACACTCGCAATCGAGCTGACATGGAAACATGTTGACATTGGCCGGTGACATGTGATGGGGAACAATGGGGGCCATCTGCTGGCCTCTTTGTCTTTGTTGTTGCGCCTTTCAGCGACACCTGGGCCACGTATACACGGACCTGTCTGAAGTCTTTCACACGCAGTCAATACGTCAGATAAAACCTGACACTGCGCTTCGGAGGCTTATCAGTGCTGCTGTAGGCCCACACAAAGCCAGAGGACTCAAACAGAATCATACGTACAGAGGCTTTTATAAAAGCTTTCATGGTGTATCATATAACACAATACTAAGGCTATCACTAATATCCCAGGTACTTACCGGAGGCCTTCTGTCGGACGTTGTAAAGGGCTTTCTCTACACCGGGGGCTCCTGATGTAGTTGCGGAGCGAATCCTCATGGGCTCCTGGCCCCCCGGCACACCCTGCTCCCCTTGGTTTCTCCGACTCAGGGAAAAGGAACGCGCCACTGCTGCGGCCTTCTGGGAGTCCTGGAGCACACCTGCAGGCAGAGAACAACACTTGCTGAGTTCTGAGGAGTCAGTGTACATTCTTTAAATGTATATTCAGCTTGTAGTTGGATGTAGCACCAACAACATCTACTGGCATGCAAAACAAAGGACTATAGTGATTATGGTTTCATAGATAAATAAAACACTTGAGTAATAACACCCCACACTATGATGTAGTAGCTGATGTCTGTTTGCCCATTTTCCTAGAGTTCTTGTAGCTGTATCTGGAATAGCATGAGCTCATTGTCAAATCCACACTTTGCAACATTAATGACTTTGGTATCCTGTTGTAACTTGTGTATTCATGTGTTTAAATATGCTTTTTGTGTCTGAAGCTGTGTGTCTAAGTCTCTGTATGTTCTACCTGGCTTCAAGACAAACTTCCCGTGGAAGAGGAAAGGCCACATCCATCTGAACCTTTTATATACATATAGATATGTAGCATGTTCAGTGCACTTTATTCTAAAGATGTCATAAGGGGATTTTTGACAAACTTGGGAAATTTAACCCTTTCTTTTCATTGTAATAGAACATTGTGACAATACTTAACAGACATTTTTCCTGTTGAAATTGTGGAATAAAAACAACCACCCTAATGTGAATTGTATGACAAAACAGAGCTGTAAAGTAACCAGCATTACCTTCCCAAAAGTCAGTTTTCAAAACAAATTCTACCACTCCCAATTCCCATTCCCCCACCCCTCACCACGTCCTCTCTGCTTCTTCTCCTTCTGCTCGCTGAGTTTGTCCAGAGGCAGGCTGGCCATGTCCAGGCCGTAAACAGAGCGCGCCAGCACAGCCGTCAGCGAGTCCATGATGCTGGCCCACTCCGTCACCAGCTCCTCCCAGCAGGTGAGAGAGGACAGCACTGCCAGCAGCTCGTCCCACAGCTCCCGGGAGATAAATACGCACAGGTTGGCCCGCACCCACGCCACGATGATGGTCTGAGTGTGAGACGAGGACAGATGTATTAGCATGGTCAGACAGCTCTGAATCCAATCCCCTGTTAAGATGTGACAGCAGAGTCATTACACCGATGCATCTAATTTGGTAAAGTGCCTCTTTGGCTTTTTGTCAATCCAACCAGGAGACAACCAGTGCATATAGGTTTTTGAGTAGCAAATCATAATCGAAAAGGAAATAGCATAGAATTATGTACATTCAATGTTCTATATATTGAACTACAGTGAGGGAGTACTCACTGTAGCAAGAACAAATACATTACCACACTAAGACTCATCCATTTGTGAACATACCCTAAAAAGTATAGATGCCAAACTTTCAGCAAAGTTGTCTTTTCTTTGGTTTTCCTGTGGCCTCTTCATCACTGCCTCTGTGATCCTCAGCAGTACCTGCAGCATCTGCTCCCTGTAGAACAAAGTCAATCAACACCCAAAGGTAAATTGATCATGAAAATAACATTCAAGAATCACAAAGGGACAACTGTATCAGAGTATCTCACTGACCAAGTTTGTGTGTTCATCGTGTGCTCCATGATCATGTGCCGGTAGATACTGAGAACACCCTTGCACACCTCCACCTGGTTATCCAGTAGTTTTGCTACATCTTGGCATGGCTCCAGCAGGAAAACATTGGAGGAGTTGGTCAGGAACACCTACACACATAGAGGTTAAGCAAAAGGCAAGATGATGTAGGTCAAAGTGGAAAAAGAATGAACATTTCAGATTCCAGTTCCCTAATGCTGGTGTCTTCAGGGAGACGGACCTGTAGTGTGGGCTGGATGCCAGCCTTGACGTCCCTATTCTGCGCCTCAGTGAAGAAGCCCCGGCTGATAGCGCTGCTGAAAGAGTAAGTCCTCCCCCAGCTGGACGAGCGCCTGTGGCCGTGACTCTCCGCCGACTAGTTTAAGAGAAAGAAGACCAGACAATTGGTCAGAAGGCAGAGGTAAAGACGTTTTCAGAGCTTGAACTTAAGCTAAAGTAACAAAACAACAGTTAAAAAAGTAAAAGCAAACTTCTCATTTAGCTGATGCATAATTTCAAAATCATATACATTACATTACTGGATATTTATTCATTTATGTTTTCCTCTTTCTGATGTTTAAACTGGGAAAGGTTGGGCTGATTTAAATTCCTCTATTAACTGCTGGATATTTAAATCTGCATTATATCGCACATTGTTCATTGGTATATTTTGATATGGAAATATCTTTGTTATATTATTATAAATAATCTCAATCTGCAAAGTGTTAAAAGATCCATTTAGAGAAGTGCAATTCTACTCTGAAATGTGATGGAGTAGAAATATACAGTAGTAAAAAGTAACACACATTGTACTAGGGTAAAGTATTGGAGTAAATAAACTTAGTTACTTTCACAACTGTCAGTAGGCATTAAATAATATATTAAGAGAAATCCTTTACTAGATAGTAAAGACCTCGGATGTTTGTTGGTATAAATATCTTATGGTCATAGCTTGGTTATCTATGCTGCTTTGAGACCACCGTAGTGTGTTTTATTTTAAGCTTTTATCAGTCAAATGGAAGCAAAATCACACATGGCATCACTACCAATCCTTTTGGAGCTTTGTAACAATATAATAACCCATCACAAGTATACCCATATGGGATGCTACGTTATTTTATTTGGCTTTCTGTACCTGTACGTGCATGCTGTTAGCCTCTGAGCTGAGTATCTGTTCAGGTCGACCATCAATCTCTTCTCCTGGAGTCGGTACCTCAGGCTCCGTCATGAAGCTGGGCTTATCCTGCAGGATCCACTTCCTGTACACTTTAATCACCTTCCTGGTTGCTGATGCCTCACAAGACGGCAGCAGGAAGGCCTTAGGGGAAAAACATAGACTTTTAATTTGAACCGTTAAAGAATTATGAATGGTTTTGAAAAAGGTTGTTAGTAGTACAAGGGATCTTTTAGCTATGCTATCAAGTGGCCAGCAGAGGGCGACATAGTACATGTAATCACCGTGTCTGACCCAAAACAATATCTGCAATTTTATTCATTATGCAACATCAAATCAGGACATATTTCTTGTTGAACCTGTACCTGGTGGAAGACCTCGTTGACAAAATTCACATTGTCCCTGGTGGATAGAAGGATGGCGTGCACCATGTCATAGACATAGCGGTGCTCCTCCTCGATGCTACACAAACTGGAGTCGCTGTGCCGGCGGTCTGACAGCGTGCTGCTGTTCGAGTGGCTCTTTTCTGGCTCCCCCGCTGGCCCGTTAGTATCCCCGTCTGACATCTTATCCTTCTCCTTCTCCTGGCTGCTACTGCCCGCAGTGACAGTCTGGGCACCACAGAGACAAAGGGAGAAATTAGAGTCCCTCAGCTTGCTGCTGCTGCTGCTGCTTCTGAACGGTTCAGTAATTGGACGCTAGACTCTCATTGACTAAAATTCCCTTTGTCTATTAAAAGTGTTCTATGGTCTTTTCTGAGAATGAGCTACTGTATTGGTCATTACTGTTAAAAGGTCTCTCACCTTCATGCATATCAAATAATAAATGTTGGATTTAATTCCTCTCTTTCCTTCCCCATAAAACTGTAACTCAATTTAATGTGTAAAGGCATAATGCCAATATCACCGTCAACGTGTACACATTTGACTTATGTTCAATTTGAGCACATTTTGAGATGTTTATATTTACAGTTCATGTTTGTTTATTTTTTACTCTTTCATTTTCACATTGTGTACAATGTCTTGTTTACATGCTGCTGCGACAAAAACATTTACTAAACTGGGATCAAATGTAGTAAATCGTATCTTATTTTACGTTCTAAAAAGTATTTTACTTAAATCACACAGTATTATTCTAATACTTGTCAGGACTTCAAGGAGTTATGGGCAGTAATGCTACCACTGTGTGTGTTGTTTCATTTTTAGATCCTTGCTTTTGTGAGGGCTAAAAAATATTTAACAAAAGAAATTCAGCAAGCAATTATTCTAGAAGTTTGCCACTGTCATTACATACATTCACAAATTAATATAAACGCAAAAGAAACCTTTTTGGTGTTGTATAGTATCTTAAAAGGCGTTTGCAACTCTTGAAACTATTTTCTTTGTGATTTCTTTGAGTCTTTGTGCCCAGGTGTCATGCAGCTCGTGCTCAGGGGTTTTGCTACAACAACACCTTTATAACGGCCTCCCTCCTCAGTGACAGGATGAGAAATAAACAGGATGTTACTCTGGTGCTCACCTGGATGAGTTTGGGAATGACCTCGGTGCCGTTCTTGGCGCTCTGCGCCGCAGCAGCACTGCTCACATACTTCTTCTCCAGGAAGAAGGTGACCAGCCAGGTGATGAAGGCCACGCGGGGGGACAGGTACTGGTCCCTGGTGCAGAAGGTGCTCTCATTGTTCCGCGTCACTGGCACATACAAGGGTTTGGGTCTGTGGTGGGGGAGGTCTAATCGAGCAATAAGGTAGAGTGAAGAGTGAGGGATGGTAACAGAGGGAGGGGAAAGACAAGGACAAAATGAGAAGAGCAAAAGAGTTTTACTTGTTTAATACAAATTATAATACTATTAATAACAACACCACTACTACCACTACCACTAATACTAATATTAATAATAGAAACAGTGGAATTGAACAAGAAGCATTTTAAATAGGTTAATCACAACCCAACATACTATATTTATCATTATTTTCAAATGAGTCCTAAATTAGTCTTCCATATTGTTATGTGTTCCTGCATGTAATGATCTAATAACATAATGGTAAAGATACAAATATATAACAGTGTTAATATTATGATAAAGATTTCATGCTACATATGTCTGTCATTTTACACTTACTGTTTCCATGTGCTACAGTTCCTTTTCTACTTTTACTAATGCTCATTGAACTAGACACAATATAAATGGCTGCTCTTGAGTTTAACTACAGTGTGTATTTTGCAGTGATTACATATTAACTTTAAGCAGGCTTCAGCACAAACACAGTGTACAGCATGTGAACTGTATGGCAGCTTACCTAATAAAGGCTTGTAGAGATTTGTGAGCTTGGTGAAGGAGGGGAAGAGATGTGGAAGGTAGTACTTCTTGAACAGGCTGAAGAGAAACCTGAAGCCCGTGTCCTGGTTCTCTTTGTTCCTCCATTCTAAACTGGATGCCTGGCAGACAGAGCACAGAAGGCACACAAGGTCAGGCTACAAGGAGAGGAGAGGAGATGGCTCCAGCATCACTCAGAGAGCCGCAGTGCATTGTTTGCAACACAATACTGTGAAGGTTCCTCTGACAAACAGTACACAGAAGGGAAAATGGTTTGACCGAGGCACAACATTCAGAGACTTGAACTTAACGCACTTAACAACTGATATCATATTTAGCTTTTTAATCTTATTGTACAAGAAAGGGATGACAAACAACCTCGCATTACTCCATGCTCATGACGACACACACTGTGTAAGCATAGTAAACAGGTGATGTTTTATTTGACATATGCAGGTGCAATACAGATGCATTATTGTAAGGCTTATTTTTCCATGTAAGTCCTTGCTTGCTGGAAACAATGTAGGAGACCCATCCAACCAGGGTACTTTACAATTTAAATGGTAGTGCCCTTAAATCATGTAAACTATGTCACAACATAAGTACATAATGTGGAAACTCAAAATAAAAGCTGTCAAAGATTTAAGGCTTTTTTGACATATGCACAGTAGCTAAAGTACAGCAGTCTAAACTCCATATGCAAGCCCTTTTCCCTCTAAATTCCTGAAATGATCATGCTGGTATGATCATCTGCATCCAACAGTTATTGTAGTAATATAAAGATATATTGTGTATCACAAAAAAATGATCTAAAAAGATAAATCCAACTTATGTAGGCCCATTATGCATCACGCCTATACCTGACAACCTAAGCGCTGATCAAATAGAACCATGAGCCACAAACGTATGTCCCTCCCATGGTATACGCAGCCCTTCACTACAATATTACCTGTGCCACTGAAGTCACCCTGCTGTGACAACAATATTTAAGAAACACACACCGATAGTCTGGCAAAAAGAGATACAGAGAAGGAAATCAGTGTTTGATCCCCTGTCGATTTTGTAAGTCTGTACTTTTCAAAGTAGGTTTGTTTTAACAGTGAGAGACAGAATATCAAAAAGAAAATCTAGAAATGTACATAAAAAAAAAGATATACATTTATTTGCATTTAATTGGGGGAAATAAGTATTTGATCCCCTTATAACCAACAAGAATTCTGGCTCCCACAGACCGGTTGCATAAGTCTTCTCGCTTTAAGAAAGTACTCCTGATGTCAACTCGTTACCTGGATAAAAGACACCTGTCCACAGTCAATAAATCAGATTACAACCTCTCCATCGAGGGCAAGACCACAGACAGGTCTTGTGATCATGGTGGAACTAATGTCTAAGGACATCAGGGACAAGATTGTAGACCTGCACAAGGCTAGAATAGACTACAAGATCATCAGCCAGCAGCTTGGTGAGAAAGAGACAACTGGTTTGATTATGAGAAGAAGGAAGAAGCACAAAATGACCAATCGCCCTCAATCTTGGGCTCAACGATCTAAGATCTCGCCTCTTGGGTCTCAGTCTCCGGACCTAGAAAATCTGTGGATAGAGCTGAAGCTTCCAGTTACCAAGCATCAGCCTCCAAACCTTAAGGATTCTGAGAGAATCTGCAGAGAGGAGAGGACCAAAATCCCTCCTGAGATGTCAGCAAATCTGGTGACCAACTACACGAAACATCTGACCTCTGTGCTGTCCAACTAGGCGTTCTCCACCAAGAACTAAGGCATGTTTTGCAAGGAGATCAAATACTTATTTCCCTAAATGCAAATTAATTTGTATGTTTTTTTTTAATGTACATTTCTGGATTGTTTTTGTTGATATTCTGTCTCTGAAAGTATAGAGAGTTCAGGTCTTTGTAAGAGGGCAAACTAACACAATCGGCAGGGGATCAAATACTTATTTCCTTTACTGTCTTTTCCTAGCATAATTAGTTCTTACCTGGATGACCATGTACTTGAGCAGAGTCTCAAGGATATAACAGGTCTGATCATCTGCAACTTTTTCTCCAACCACAGCCGGAACCAGCGGAGTAATCTCCTCAGGAACCACTTTGGCTGCTCAGATGGACACATTCAAAGACATGACTTAAGTGTAGGAAACAGGAGTTAGCAATTAAAAGGAACATGCACGATCCAATATCAGTTAGTATCTCATTATTAATTCAAACATGTAGGAATACTCATATACGTACCATCAGCGGGGTTGGAGAAGGGGTTGTAAATGATGGTGTCAAGGGTGCAGGGCCCTCTAGAGGAGGGCACAGCGGGGAATCCCGGCACCAGACAGGCGAAGATAAGGAACTGCTCCTCGGCACAGTTGTCCCTCAGGGCCTGCAGCCACAGCAGGAAGAGCCGGATCCCCTCGCAGCGGATCTACACGGAAGAAGGTTGGGACGTATTAACTGATACACGAAAGAGAAGTGGAGTAGGGCATCATGTGGAGATGAAAACAGCACTTACCTTGAAGGAATTTCCAGTGTGTAGAAGCTTTTTCAGAATAGAACCTGGAAGAAAGAGAAATAAACATGAATTGTACGGCCTGTGCATGTTCCTGTGTGTCCGTCCCTTGTTACTGAGCCTTTAAGTCCAGGACTCTTTAGCACTACAGCAGCCTTGGTGCCATTAATGACTCATTTCCTAATTTTTACTGTTGTTATACTGACATTTTTCTTATTGTCCCCCCTTTCTTTCTTTCTTTCTTTTCCATATTATAATGTATTCTTTTTTGCAACAAATTGAATTTGTATTTAAATCATTTCTTTTTTTATTACCTTTACTACAGAACGATCATTTTATTTCTTGTGGAAGGGGCCTGCGGGATGGGGTGTAACCATGGTGGATAATGTTGTTTAAAGAAACTAATAAACTGATTGCACAAAAGTCTACACGCCATCAGAAACACAACAACCAGTACAAAGCTTATGGAGGACCCGCTTGTAATCTCCACTGTGGCAAATTGACCTTGATGGCTGATCCTGACAAACCAGAGAGAGTGGCAAGGCTTCAGATTTCCCTGATGAAAATTAACATCAGTTGGCAGCGACATGCATTCATGAAGGCAATCTGGTTCCACTGTAATCACATGAGACACTGCTCTGATTGCTAAATACCTTGAGCGGAAGAGGTTTCTGTGTGTGTGAGTAATGACATGCTCTTGACAGCCTGCAGACAGCCCTGTACATGAGGTCTCTGTACGCTGTGGAGATTTCACTAAAGGACTAAATGGCTTTATGTTAGGGCAGTGGTGTGTTCAAACGCACAGTATGTTATTTCTGACTTTGATGCAATGTAAAGAAGCGTGGGATCATGGGAAAAATAAATACCAGCATTGCCATGAAATCTGATTTTACTCAAGAAAATGTCATGTTTAGGGACAAGTGTAGGTATAAACATTTTGATTCTCAACAAGTAGTCGTTTCATTCTAAGGATTAAGCCGCAAGTAACATTAGCTAAAGTAACGTTGCATTGCTAACTAACCATTGGAAAGATGGCCACACATACAGCTAATGTATCTAGCATTATGTGGCCAATTCAAGCATCCACGAAAGCAGCTCAGAGCTGATATCCACGCTAGCTGACACTGGATATAGATTTCTGTGCGTTTCTCCTACTGGAAATGTTTTGGGCTCTTGTTAGGCATTTGTCCCTGAAATTGAAATATTGTAGCATAAAAAAGTATCTTCTGGATATTCAACTTCCTTCCTCGCTCTCTGGTGTTTCCCTCCTTTCCCATGACCAACTATAGGAGGGGGGGGGGCAAGGGGATGTGACTGTTATTTCCAAATAAAACTCAACGTTACCTTGATAAAATGACAGCCATATCTGGAAGTGTTGGGATAATGCAATTGCACAAACCCTGTATAAGTAGGTTGGGTCCTTTTCATTGCAGAAATGTTACATCTTATACCTTTAAGTCTTGTTCAAGAAGGTCTTCAATTGAGGGATTTGACGCCGACATGAACAAGTGGTGGAGTTATTTTAAAAGCATAGCAATGCCTATTGAGGGTGTTTGTCTGGTGCTTTTATTGTTCCCCTCTCATCTGAATCAATAACTAACATTTCTCTGGTGGCCACATAAAGACAACACTGGGCTCAGGAGAGAAGGAACTAGACGTAAGAATGATGGTAAAAGGTGTCTTCTAATGGTCTGTGTCAAACATCTGCGACCTTGGAAATCCTCGGATAAAAGGACAAAGTCATTAATGTCATTCCTCACCTACCACAAGGAGTTTGTACAAGAGCTCTGAAATACTTTCAGCAGTGCGAGTGGATGTATAAAGTGATTAAAAACATGATGTGGGAAAAAAAAAATCAATTCTAATCAAACTCAGGTATGGCAGGAAGCTATCCAGCCTCCATTGCTGAAGTACACAATAAAAGAAGAGCATCTTGACCAGTGACCCCTGAAAATATTCTATGCGAGTTCATGAAAAACCCAAGAGGCAGCTTTACACCTGTGATAATTTGCTGTCCAATGACTGACAAGGGGGTGAATTTGTCGGGGGCATCAGACCTCAGATGAGTCTTGATCTTTGGAATTAAAGCCTGAAGGGGAAGGCCGATCTACAACGGTTAGATGCCGGCGGCTTAAAAACAACAGTTATAATTGGGGTTATCGCTCCTTGCAAGGATTTTCTTTTTCTTTTTTGTAAGGGACTGAAATCACGGCGGCATAATTCAATTACCTATTTGCATTTCAAATGAAGTGCTCATTTGCATTTCCCATTTACATCTCCTCCTAAGACTGATTATTTTCTCTTTACTATGAAAGGCTTAGGCATGGCTGTGGGGAGGTAACATAAGAAGGAGCAAAGAAGCACACACAGTAGCATCTATCGGTCAGGTGTAACAGAGAGACAAAGATGCAAAAAGAAAAAATGCCAGCAATACATACCTATACTGTGAAACTGCCATCTGTTGTAGATCTTCTCGGGCAGATGTTGCAGAATTTTCTGATGAACAAGAAAAAGAAAGTTAGGATTACGGTTTGTGAGTAGAGTTTGGCACATCACTAGCACAAAGGCTGCTTTAGGTCACACTGTAGGGTCTTTTTCCTTAACTATTCAATTACTACACAAAGATTTTCTTTCAGGGATGAAACTCTTACTGTTAGTTAATTAATATTCAATGAATTTATTAACAGAGAATGTGTTATTTCATGCAAAAACAGCAAAGATCCACTGTTAAACGGGTCTAAAATGAAACTATTTTTTGTTCTTATGTTATAGTATATTTTATATCTTTGGATTTTGGACGGTTGGTCCAACAAAGACAAGTCATGTCTCCATGGGAACATGTGATGGATAACCGTACTTTTTACTAAGGATGTAAGAAATTATAAATACTTTAAAGTATGCTGTTTAGGACAGGCTAAAGGGTGGAATATCTCTCAGTGGTTGACCAATCACAACAGAGCCGGCCAGCTAACCAATCAGAGCAGACTGGGCTCTGGTTTCAGAAAGAGGGTGAAAAGAGGTGCTGCAGCACAGGCAGTATGAGACAAATATAGAGCTTTCCGAACATTAAAGCATGGAGATATGTTACCGTAGGTACAAAAAACAAATATGAACCTGAAATTAGCTTAACAGGGCCCTTTTAATATTGGTATTTTTTTATGTATGACATTCAATGGACCAGGTACTTAATACATTCTTCAAGAAGATAATCGACAGATTACGAAATAAAGGAAACAAGTGTTAGCGGCAGCCATATTTTCAGAATTTGATTCCAAACTATAGAGAGGACACAACAACGGCCTTTGTTTTGCCAAAGCAGGATTACACTTAAGGAATGGCGTCCTCGCCCTTTCCGTCCACTCTGCCCAGCGTGTGTCAGATCCCTGTGACACAGAGAAATGTCATCACCTCGCCAACAACCGCTTTACAACTCAATTAGAGCTCCCTAACCTTTCAGCAGCCTATCATTATTCTTAAATGCAGCGACAGGTTAACTGGGTCCCTCAGGAGAGAAGAAAAAGAGGGGCAGGGGTTGCAGGAGAGTGTGTGTGTGTGTGTGTGTGTGTGTGTGTGTGTGTGTACGTGGTTAGTTAATAGTCGGTGCACTGTGAGCAACTGATGCCCCGATGGCTCACTTCTCATCAAATCCTAATCGCTGACCCAATAAGACTTCATGATTGCACCGAGGAGGTCAAGTCTATCCTTTACTGCTTTACGTATGCAGCTCTGACCCACTCAACCACACAAGCAACTGTGGCCGGCATGATAAAAAGCTCTTCTGCCTGGAGAGGGACACGCAGGAACGCAACGGAGACAGAGCGTGACACAAGATGAGAATGGAGTCCTTTACCAGACACAAATGCTAAGTGCTACAGCAGCAGCAAAAAGAAGGATGAAGAAGTACGGGAGGAAGCTTATGTGACTAATACAGCTTCATATTATAGTACTTGAGACCATGAAAATGTCAAGCGACGGCTACTATAAGCACAATATATATACATTTTTTTAGTGTGATACACTTATTTAAATTAGTGAAACTTAGTGAGTACAAGTGTTCGGTCTTCTTAAAATAAGACATTTGTCATTTTCAAATGAAACTCCTTAAAATGGGCCTCAAGCAGCAACATTTGTTGACACAAAATGCCTCATAAAAATAAAAATGCAACAACAAATTCAAAGCATTTCAATCAGGTACTGTAAAATAAACTACAATAAAGTAAACATGTTATTTTCTAGAGCATCATCTTCCAAGGAGACATCACTCTTAACTTAACTGGGATCGAAGGACCAATTGCATTTCTCTAATAATCCAATCTTTACAATTCCTCTTAAGCATATAGTAAGCTTACTTTAACCAAATTATTACTCTATTCTCTTTAAGGTTCCTCACATTTAAAACATGCAGTATGTTTCTTTGCATTACACGAACAAATGTTGTACTATGAAAACTATCATGTTTTTCTTAGCTTGGTAGGCGTGCTCTCTGGTAAGATTTTTCTCTGAAGACAATGGGTTATAAGCTTATAACAAAATAAAGTCGTAGATCGGAACAAAAACAATGCATTTTTTATTGCTTCTGGCATGTTGTCATTTTTTACATGATAAGATGTAAGTATGAGCGTGTTTCTACTGTTTTAGACGACCCAATGATCATCACCTGTTGTAAAGTCTTAATATAGAATGCAATAGAACGCTCTGAAAGACAGTATGTGGATAGTTTTCGCCCTGTGCTTTGTTACATATCGTTGAGAGCGGTGGTGGTCCAGCAGACATCTCATGTTTGAGTGTCTGAGTTTGTCTACAGCGTCCTCCTTCTCTCATCATCCTCCATCTCTAACTTTCCCTTCTTGTCCTCTGAGTAAATCCCTGTCATTATCAGAGACAGCGGAGATGTTGAAAGACACACATCGCTCAAAGGAGGCGCTGGATGTCTATCTGTGCTGTTCAATTTCTCTCTGATCCACGGACGTGATGGTATGCGTGTACAGGCGTGTTGATGCACCTCACGCTTGATCCCGTATGGGATTACTACATCTCCGTGAAGGCTTCGTAGCGGCCTCCTTCACTCGTCTCCTTGGGGCAGCACATGCATTATGCTAGGCGCTAACACAGCAGGGTAGCCTGCTTAAGCCCTTCCCTGTGTGTGTGTCTGTGTGTGCAAGCAGACACAATAACAGAGTCTTTCTCTCTCCTTACAGAGCAACCAGGATGGGAGAGTGGGAATGAGATGGAGAAGCCAGCTCAGAAAGACTCCCTGCGGAGCGGGAATGGTGGCCGCCACAATGAGGACTTTACTGGCTGATATGAGGCGAATGGAGAGTCTGCCGGCCTGAAGGTTGGTGGAGTTACTCTAATCTGCAGCCGTACTCCAGCATAAAGATGGGGGCATTACTGCGGAACAACTACAGCTTTAACACATTTACATGATCCGCACTTAGATTTCCAGTCGCAGGCCCTGAACATGACGCAGAATACACTTCTGTGAGAGGTGGCCTGCAAGGGCTTTCTGATGGCATAAACAGACCTGCAGTACTTCAGGTCAAATGCCTTCTAGGTATTGTTTTTTGAAGCAACTTGTGTGTTATTATACCATATAAGAACAATGAACTCTCCGCGGAGACACAAAGAAAAAACCTACTAATCAAAAATAAGCACTGTATTAATCACATAACAAAAGCTAGGCAGCTCCGGATTGATAAACACAGTAAACAGTGTAGGGATTAAAGTAAAACATCCCTAATAAATATAATCTTTGCATGATACAATACACATTTTATATTTTAGCCTATGATAGAAACTTGTTATTTACACTTTAAGGCCTCATGCATGTGGAAGGAAAGACCTCAGATTGTTGATAAAGGTCTGGGCACATTCAAGCTGATGTATCCCATATGAACCTAAAATATAATAAAGTCTAAAAGCCTGAAGCATTTTTTCCCCGAGTTTTATAATGGAACAATTTACAAAAATACAATGAACTACGAGCAGCCTTTTTAAAATAGATGCCATTCTCCTGTATGACCAGTAGGTGGCAGCAGCAGCGTGCAGTCACACAGCTCCGTGTTTCCTCTTTGCTCTATTTGAACCAACAGCACCCTTCCTCTAGGACCAATTTCAAACAGTTTTATGGAGGAAGAAATCTAAATACCATGTCTACAAAGCCACACATTTATAAACATGCATGCACAAAATGTTCATAAATCAGTGCTTACATGTGACAACAATCATCAGCTGACATGCCAATAAATTAAATTAAATCTTTGCATCTTGAATCTCAGTAGCTATCTGTGAAATGTGTGGCTGAACCTTAAATCGCTTTCTGTTTGAAGGGTAAGCACAGGTTAAAATCAGTGCTTCATCAAGATTCATTTACTCAGTCTGCTCCGAGTGCAGAGGCAAGCTACACTTAGTGAATTACCATTTATGCATTAACCAATAACCCCCTGCTGGTGGACTGTCAGTCAGAGCTGGGTCTACATAAAGAGGAAACCGGGAGTAAAAGGAATCACTTAGCTCAATGGCCCTGGGTTAATTTTCAGCAACATGTAGGAGAGTTTCATTGATTTATGGCTTTTCTTCAACTAAAGGAATTCTCAGTCAACTAACACTAAGATCATTTAGTTGATTATTCCATTAGTAATCGAAAGATCAAGCCCCAATCTTGTATTTCCTAGAAATATAATCTTAAGTTTATTCGTAGAAAAGTAATGCAGCATTAAAACAGACTTATAAAAAGGCTCATAAACTAAAGAAATCTTTGTCTAATTGGACAAAACTGACATATTAGTCTACAAACGTACTATGACTTGGCAGCTCTGGAGTTATTAAACATATAACGTGCATAAAGACAGATATGAAGCCATTCCACCTGACACAAAAAGAGGCTTGATGGGTTGCTCTGTATTACTAATTACTTCCCATTTACATACGCAGTGGTTAATTGGTTGATTAAGGTTTGGTAATCAATCCTCTGTTTCCGAAAGGACAACGGTATGCTTCATTGCTCCTTTATTGGTCTATATTTGTGAAACTTCAACTTATTTGGGCAAATGCAATTGTTTTGATTAGTTTAGGGCTTCTTTTGTTTTTATTCTCATAAAAAAAGCTACATATAATAATCAGAAATACCCATAAAAGGCAACTCAACAAGTTAAGTATCAAGCCTGGATGAGGGGCTTTTACAGAGGATGACGAGGGAATTCAGAATGCTGAGTCAGGTCCGGAGAACGGACGACGGGTCATGTTGAGGTCACATCCTGGAGAGAAAGTGGGTATGAACAGACTTCCCTCTGAGTTTTGTTGGTCCCACGGCGCTCCTTTAACCTGTCTCACAACCTCAAATGAACCAGGCTCTGCTTTCAGACGGTAAGAGGTCATTTTTAGTCATACAACAGCGTAAACAAAGTGCAGTCCCTTAAGCCATTAAGCAAGGTCTGGTTTTAAAAATCTGGTTTCATTCCTGGAATTAGACGTAAATACACCTGCTGCATGCATAATTGATGCCAGCTTTTCAGTGCCTTTCTCACTACCTACTTGCATTTGCACTTATCTGCACAGCAGCAAGAGAAGACATGAGATAAGATAACAGCAATGCGTTTTGACTCCAAACTGTATTATATGAATGGCTGCCAAAGCAAGACAGACATTATCCAACTGACAAGGACGTTGTCTCACACACCTGCCGAAGACGACACTCCAAAACTTTGCAAACAAAGACCTGAATAGCAAGCTCAAGCATCAAGCCCTGACAAGCTTCATGGGACAAAGGCCTGACACATTTTCAATCAGGCTGAAGTCTAAAAGAAAAAGAAAAAACAAATCAAGTATTTTGTTTAACATTTAGCATTTCTAAGTTATCTCTACCTTTACAAGCTCCCTGTTGCTATTGGTGGCTCCCTGTTATTATCCATCCTTCACTGACACTCAGTTTCCCAAAAGACAATATCATAGTCTGAGGATCATGCCTTGATCAGTTTCTTTTAAATGTTCTTTTGATTAGCATAGTAGCTGAATGTGTTTTATTTTCTACCGTATTCAACGGTAGCTATTGGGAAGTGAGTGCCCAGCAGTTCCATGTACAATGGTATTTAAAAAACATACAGTTATGTCACACCTTCTTTACACACTGCTCTCCACTGAACTGGTTGTGCGGCTTATTAAAACAATTAGCAGCATTAGCAACGATTTAGGTGTGTCACAGTAAAGGGGGGTACATACTTTAGCCATGCAGTATTCTCACATCGGGTCATTGAGACAGAAGATCTTTTTAAAGAGGTCCTGTTATGCTTTTGGGGTTTTGTCTTTTCCTGTAGTGTTCTATATAAGTTTCTGTGCATGTAAACTGTCCAAATAGGAAGTAGTTTCTCTACATTTTATTGGACATTTCTTATTGTTATATATTTAAATCCATCTTTCATTGCAAATTTTTACTTCTTATCTTTATATCTGTCACAAATAATTTTTTTCTCAGGGATAATTGAACTATTTCTGATTCTGATTGCTGTCTCTCCTCTCTGTCAGGTCTGGTGCTGCATCTCAAACTGCCACGGTGGATGCCTTCTTAGCACGAGACACAAAGGACCCTGGACAGAAATGGCAATGGCGGCTGGTGGCGGTGGGGGTGGGGTGTTCCAGCAGAGTTTAAGGTGGCGAGACAAAAGATTACCCCCTCTAGATGTCCATTACTCAAACAAGAGGGATCATGCACCCCCACAGCAAACCAAGAAAAAAAAGGGGTCACCACATAGCCAGCTCAATGCAGGCACACACACACCGGAGACGTGTACTGTATAGGTCAGCCACATTGGCATGCAAGAGGGACTCAGGTGATGAGGAGCACATGGGACTGCATTTCCTTTGTTCCTGGAGAAATGACGACATAACTGCAGCTTTCCAGGAAAACTCTTACACAGGTAGAGATCGTACAGCATTAAGTGGCGAAGCACAGAGCCACAAAACAGCTTTGTCTCAGCTGTTGTCTATTCAAAACCCTACACTCTGAGGCTTTCTGGACAAAGACCAAAGACCAAAGACCACTGTGACCAAAACATGTGATATACATTTAGACCAACTGGGTTTAAGAGTTAAAAACAAATCCATACATCCATAAATGAGCATAAGCGGTCCGGATGCACCGCCTCAAAACACTGTTAATCTTTCACCGCATATGTCCCGTCTCTGTGTTACGCAATATAACCTCTGTGACAACATGGGACATTAGTAGGGCATGCTTGTCAGCAAAACGTATGCATTTATATGATATTCACCAGCACATAGATCCAACATGCATAATCTAATGTGGCGTCAGGAGGAAGTATGCAGAGTGCTGCAGAGCTCCGGATCAAAGCCACCCTGTATCTGTCCTGTACACACCACTCACAGCAGGCTTATCTGCTCAGGGCACGGGTGGAAGCACACGTTGTCTCAGGCAGGGGCTAAAAGGGGACAAATGAGGGTTAAGCTGCTTTCAATATTAGTTTTTTTCCCTAGTACTATTAATACGTATTAGGCATGAATCCGGGCTTTATTTACAGGTTGGGTGATTGGATGTGTGCGAACAGAAAGTCATGCTGAGCGGAGCAGAAACCGGAGGGCCATCTTGTGAGTCCTTTATTTTAAAGAGATGGGAAGCTCGGATCTTAATGATCATTTTCATCAATAATTAAAAACTCCTTCCAAACAGAGAGCTAGGCAAGCCATAAACTACAAACCTGAACACTCGAGTTTTACATCAGCATAAAAAAGAATAAGTAATCATATCCATAACATGAAAACACATGTTGTTGTACTAGAGGCCTGACAAGCAAACTAGGAATCCATATCTAAAGACTGACAACAGACAAATAGTCAGTGGGCCTGAATCCAAAGCTAAAAACCCTCTGTGCTATTCTGAACTGGAATTGCTTGGTCTTTGTTAGACTTTTACAAGAAACTCTGCCACACAGTGCTCCCAGGTGATCAGAAAAACTAGGACAACGACGTACTGTACAAAGAGGGACACACCATTATTATTTTCTCATCTGCTGCCATCCTACCGGCCCTGCCCTGAGCAAATGTAACTGGAGAGCTGGCTGTTTGTGTTGGAAACTCGAGCTGCCTTTGCAGTCAGGTGGGAAAACAAGGTAGGGGACTTTAACCTGCATGGGCAACATAAGAGTGTTCAGAAAACAGGGGGAGGGGCACGTAAAAACCAACAATGCCTTGCACACTCGGACACAAAACATACCTCCTCTGATTTGCATACACAACTTGAAAACAAGAAATAGACTGAAAGCTCAAACTTTGCAATTGATTGATTTTTTTTTTTTTATCTGTACAATCTTAAAATTATTTCCAGGTTATTTGAGGAAAATTCAGGAAGTAGCCAGAGTTGCATGGCACCATGGAAACAATGGTCCCGCCCCTGAGTTGAACAGTAAACAGGTTGAGGCTGTAGCAGTGAAAATCCGACGGGGAGACAGTAACAAAGAAAAACATGGATGACTTACTTCAAAAATAAAGAGGATAGAGTCCAGCTCCTCCCTTTGTGATTTGTTCCCTGGAAAACAAGGAAAGTACTTAGGATTTTAAACACATAGCCGGGAGGTAGACAGCATTAGCCTCATCAATAATGCATCGATAACGCAGGCCAAGTTGTGTTAACATGAGGGCGTACTCCCAGTGGGAATTAACCCCATTACTCCCAATAGAGTGTAGAGTTTAGTAGAATTAGTTTAGCTGGACATAACCAGACAGTGCTTCCCTATGCTAATTTCTCTGTAAATGTAGGGCAGAGCAACACAAACCCTTGTTGTAATGCATACCATAAAGAGCAGGGAGGGTGTTCATTATTGAACCATCATCCAGGGTGTTGGTCAACTCGTGAGTGTGCAGTAAACAATAACAGAAAAAGGAAAAAATGTGCAATTACCTTTTAGTTTTAAGTTGCTTTCCAGTGTAATGAAATTTTCATAGAAGATAAAATATATCTGAGAACAGTTGCTTTCGAAGAACGGCTTCAGTTCACTCTTGTCAATGATGTCTGTGGAGAAAAGGAAAACAACGTCAAGAACATCTTCAATTAAGAGAGAAATTTGAACTCTAGCGTTATACATTGATCCTTAAATGTGGATGTGGGCATAACTTGATGCACCTTCAAATGAGTTAAGTGCAGAATTAATACTATTGGGGGATTCCTTTCATTTGTATTCATGGCAGCAATAGAGTAAATTATACCATACAATAATCCAAACTGAATTAAATGATGCTACCTCAGGTTTTTTTTCAAGAAATATAGTATCAGGGCAGTAACGTCACTTCTGGGCACAATTATTGCCCCGCCCACTTCCGGAAAAAACCGGCATCAGACCAAAGTGGAAAATAATAGTTTCTTCATGTCTTAAAGCTGCTGAGTCATAAATTGCACATCAAACAACAAATAGATCCAGAGTTTCTTTACTTCCTCTACAGAAAAAAGGACAAAAAAGAAACCACTCATCTAAGAAATCACAGTTTCAGTGTAAGCCTCGTCCACCGGCAGACCGACCGGTCATCCATCCCCTAAATATTCGGAGCTCTGTAAAAACACAGCCGTCTCTGCCGTCTGATCGTTGATTTGACACGATTTTCATATTTTTGGCTAAGAAATGTTATTGTCTGGCATCTCTTTGTAAACTCTTGTTTGGTCACAATAAACATTTTCACTTGATTCAGAATTTATGGATTATCTTCTGAACCAACAGTAATAGAAAACGTTATGTCGCGTTGAGGCTCATTTAGAGACCAATGTTTGATTTTGTCAGCATTTCTCAAGGTTAAACCAAACTGCCGCCACAGATCTGTTTCCAACCGATTTTCAGAGTACTTCAGAGCCGTCATGTGAGAGTATTTCTCTTATTTCAAGGTGTTCTGCGACCTGCTGTCTCTTTAATTCAAAAGTGACACGGTCAAACATCACTTCTGCACACGTGACTTTCTAATGGAACTGCAGACTAGAACTGTTTTACATGAAGGCAAATTACTTCACTTCCTTATCCTGCTCAACTTCAACCTCCCCTAACCTGGTACCATTAGAGAAATTGCGACAGGCTTTTTGGAGGTGTTAGGAAATAACTTTGCCTCCTAAGGTGATCATTTTGCATTCCCTGAATAAGTGCCTATATATCCAACATTTCTGCAGATGATGCAAACTAGGGATGTCCCGATCCAGGTTTTTGCACTTCCGATCCGATACCGATATTGTATTTGCATTTCCGATCCGATACCGATACCGGCCGATACCGATACCGGCCTATCCAAGCATGTATTAAAGTTTAAAGTTATTTAGCCTACTAACTTAGTTGTCAGACTCATGTTGAAAAGAGTTTTCCTGTTTATTCAGGGATAAACACAACATTGACAAAATTATAAATAACAAACAGAAATGGCATCAATTAACAGTAAAAAGTGCAAATAATACTGTAAACTGTACACAGTTCACTCACACTCTTAGAGTACAGTATACAAACACCCGCACCCTGCAACACTCAAACACAAACTCAAACACAAACAGTCACACAGACGTGCACTTCCAGTGTAAAGTGCAAATGCACGTTCACAAATACAGTGAAAGACATGTACGTTGGGTGCCTGTACTTATGTGACGAGATAAATGATCTCAGAGAGGTACACAGGCTGAACTCACAAAAGGGACAGCACATACAAATACAAGCATACACCAAAGGGACAGAGCACAGACACACACATTTGCTGTCCCTGTACATAAAATGTGTGATGTAGTGACACTGTAATGACAGGTTTGGGTCTGAAAGAGTGTGGGCACCAATTAGCCAAATCAGTGAATTAGTGTGGAGACAGAGAGAGAAAAGGGACATAAAAGAGGCTCATTAGCAGTCTCCATTTACATTACAAATAATACTGTAAACTGTATTAAGAAAGCAAATCACACAAACAACCTGAGTAGAAAATAGTCTAGTAACTCAGCATCAGTACTCTGCTCTTGAACAAGTGTAAACCAAGGCTTTAAAAACAATCAGTGCAAATAATATTGTGAACTATTTAAAAACAAAAATGACTTCTACTCCCCAATCTCCTCCACACTTTGCTGCTCCATCTCAATCTACACACTCCCTTCAACTGTATGCCCTGGCTGCAGTCCGAGCATGATGGGGAGATTCTTTTTTACAAAGACGTTGCCTTTTTCATATTGGCCGCGTTATCTCTTTGAATTACATGGACCTTCTTTTTGTCAATCTTCCAAGCACGTAGCATATGTTCCATTGCGTCTGTGATGGCATTCGCTGTGTGTGAGCCTCTAAACTCGCGCGCATGTAAAACAGCTCTCTTTGGGGTGAAATCCGGCCCAATCCAATGTGCAGTTAAACTTAATAAAGACAAAGGACGGTGATCACAGCTCCATATATCAGTTGTGAAACTCAAATAATTTGCACTCTCTATCTGTTTGGTAATGTAATCTGTAACATCTTTGTGAATCAGGGGGATCGTTTTTTCAAGGATGTAATGACGGCTGGGCATGTTGTACCGTGGTTCCAGGTGCTGGATGGTGCGTCTAAATCCCACTTTACTCACGAGAGATAATGGCTCGTCATCCAGAATGATTTCCTCGGCAATGACTCGTGTTATTCCCTGGGCTTTAGCACTGTTCAGTGGCAGTATGTCACGCTTTGCAAACGTTTGTGCAAGAGTAAGTTGTGTTGGACCTTTCTTTTTCTTTTCTTCTGTTTTCTTTAAAAACTCCTCATGCTGTTTATGGTGGTATTTCGCCAAATGCTTAATAAGATTAGTTGTATTAAAATGCCTTACAACTCTACCACCACGCTTGACTTTATTGTGGCAAGTTTTGCACTCCACCTCTTCATCTTTTTCGTCTTTTAGGGTAAAGTAATCCCACACAGCCGACATCTTTACCGGTAACTTCAAATGGCCGTCTTAATGGTTAGGACACCTGTGCATAGACATAATATTATTATTATGTCTATGCACCTGTGGGTTAGGAGATGCGCTCGTGTGTTGGTGTGCTGGAAAATGCGGAGCGGATATTAGGGAACAACACAGAAAAAAGTGGAATGGATTATTTAAATCGGTGCGCTGGAAAACACGGACCGGACTTTTTAAAAAAAAAACTGGATCGGCATTTTTCCATGCCGGCCGATACGCATTTTTTTGCAAATATCGGCGGCCGATCCGATCCAAATATCGGATCGGGACAACCCTAATGCAAACACAATATAAATAGATTTCACCTAAATGTTTACTGATTTAGGTGAAAACCGGACGGTCGCACTTTCAGGACATGTACAAATATGAGCATTGTTGAACAGGATCTCACATTAATGTGCTACTAAACTTATTTTCATCTCTCATATTTGGGTTATTTTGCTTTCTGGAGCAGATGTATAGGCTCTACAATATGTTCACCAGTGATGAGGAGTGTGTCACATTACAAGGATTCTCTTCACTTTTAGCCGAAAGCCAAAGCATGACTGAAGATACACATTTGCAGGACAACTTTTTCTCAAAACGCTTTGCATCACCATTTAGTGAGTAAGTTTACCATCTCAGTGTGGAATATTTCATGTGCTCTGGATAGAGGCCAGGCTAAGATATGTAGATGGCCACACGAGCTCCGGCTGCAACAGTTAATGAGGCAAATAGGTGGTACAGTCACAAACAGACTGGCACAGACTAAACCCCCAATTCTCCATGAAATGAAGCCCTATCTTTTGCCATGCTTATTCAACTGTGGTAATGAGATAGGCCTGGTCTGAATAATCAAATATAGGCCAGGAGGAGTGCTGGCACAATAACAGCAATTAAGGTTCACCTTCTGTTGCGATTCTCGCTCAACCACATGGCAAACTGGAAGACTCCCAGAAGCAGTCAGGCTCGTGGGGAGTGCTGGAATTATGCAGTGTGTGACAAAGACTGAGATGACTAATCTTTGCCCTGAGATTAAAGAGAAGGTAATGTAGACGCATGATGGGAAGATCAAGTCAAAGGCATTGCATTTCTGCCTTGATGTAGAAAAAGCAAGGCATTATCCGAGGATGCCAAGAAGGCGACTGGCTCTTGATCTAATACGAAACTAGGAGCCGGATAAAAGCAATCAATACCATCTTAAAAGTGTTCTTACTGTACATTCACAGTTAGCCAAAGACAGATTCTACATAAAAAATACTACTAAAACGCATTTTTTCATCTGTCATTTCAACATCTCAATGTTCAAACCTCAGCAACACCTCTTTAAATGCTCCTTGTTCCTAGCATTAGCGAATCACATCTGCTAAATTGAAGCATAATCACCTACACACATCAGTACACACTCAAGCACACACTTAGGAACTTTAAGCACAACAGTGGGAGTAATTATCGTCCATGTAATGGCTTAATCTTAGACCCAGGTAAACGTGCACACAGCATTTTTCCCAGGCTCTTGAACTGCAAAAGCCAACAACAGAGGCTGTGGGTGTAGGCTATGTGTTTGTCCGTGGTGAAGCAACACCGCTGCTGGGACTAATATTTTGTACCTCGCAGACAAATACGCAATGCATACTCCATTTATATGGTGTTTTGTTACAGTAACATTTCCTATAACTGGTTTCTTCTCACTGCTGTTAGTTTTATTGCTGGTTTCTTTGTGTGTATCTTTGAGCTGGCAGCATCAGCTTACCTAGCTAGCTTTTGCTAGGCTAGCTGGAGGGTTGCAGTAATTTGTGGAGACTATATGGCACATACCCTAACAAACACCTAAAAGACATAAATGCTACTTAAATGTTTACCTTGGCTAAGAAGATTGGAACTTTGAAAAAAGGTACAATTAGATTTTTTTGCTGCTATATATATTTCCCCATCACATGGTTCAATATTTTAACACTGTTTATTCTGTTTTGGTTTCCTGTCGAAAGCATTCTAGTATGCAAGCTTGGGAAAACAGCGCAGGGGAAGCACAGGAAGGTTTGGAGGGCGCGAGGGTCAGTGTGTGTTGTTGAGACAGCATTAGCATGTTTATCATGCGTGTCAGAGAGTGGGCTGCTTTTGAGCCAAATTACAGCTGACTTGGTTAATACTTTCACATTCATCAGCAAAATCCCTCAGACAACAGACCGAGAGTTCATTTGGCCCATGTTCTCTAGTTAGACCCGTCTGTCTCGAAGGAAAACCAGACAGCACTATTATCAATCAAGATTTGTTTAATTAAACATTTTTTGACATCTTATGGGTCGTATTTGGGCAAATGGTGTACCTGTGTGCTCAAAAAAGATAGAGAAAGCACAGAGAGGAAGTCTGTATTATAATAGTGCAGCTCTAATTTGAATATTGTTGCATACGTGAGGAGTTGCTGGGCGTGGGTCAATTTCATTTGTCAAGCTGCATGTCATGGGGCCATCATGTTGAGCTCTCCAGCCTTCAGACTCCCTGCTACCCATCTGCTCAAATAGCCCTAACCAGCCAGCAGAGCATGACGGATGGAGGGAAAGCCCTTAAGGGGAAAAAAGGAAATGTTAAGCGAGCAAGAATCTGAGATGGAAGCTAACCATGTTTGAAAAGGCTGACAGCCGATCAACCTCCCAGTAGTGCCCTTTCGACAAAGATGGTCAGACACGTTAAAATTCAAGCAGGATGTGCATTGACAGGTTTCTGTCCACGCTGCATAAAGTATGTCAGAGAGTCAAAGGTGAGCATTAATCCTCATGCATAAGCAAAGCTATCGGCTTGTGTTTATACAGGCAATATACCAAACAAGACCAAGTTAAAACAACCTCTTCCTCCTTTGTAACCAATTGCTTCAAAATGTCAAATATTTCAGAGTTCTTGTATTCATTGTGTATGCTCAAATATTGGATAACAACATAAAAAATACACTATCCCTGCAAATAAGTTAGTCGTTAGCTCGGATTCACAGAAGATGTCCAAACAAGTGCCATGCGACCTCTTCAGCTAATTCCGAAAGCAGCAGCTTGTCTGGTTTTAAACCTACCTAAAGGTCTCTCACACTACACCACTCCATTGCTACCTTGACTGGCTGCCAGTGGCTGCCCAAATCTGCTTCAAGAGACTGTGTCTGGTCTACCGTGCTGTGAAGGGAATGAATACAGTCCTGCCTACATCCAGGACATGGTTAAACCATACACTCAACCTCATGCAATTCTCTCTGCATCGGCCTATGGGCTTGCTACTCCCTCACGGCAAGATGGACCCAGGTAACCCTAAACAAAAACACGCCTGTTTGCTCTCCGGGTTTCAAAATGTTGGAAAAAGCTCACAATTGATATTACGACCGCAGAAAGTCTAAACATCTTCCGTTGCAGACTGACAACCCGCCTGTAATGCTTGTACCTTGGCCATTAATAATAATAATTGACCTACTTTAAGGATTTTGTCGTTTGAAATTAATGGACCAGCACTTGCAATGGTTTTGCTTTTTTGAACTCACTGTACTTGCATGTTTCCTGTTGTTCTGACTTTGTATCTTCATGATTTTTGTACCAATTGTAAGTGGCTTTGGATAGAAGGGTCCGCTGAATGGAGTGTAATGGGTAATGTGAAAGCATTAACTGTCACAACCTTACGCCAGCAAGAACCAAAGGACTAAACTGTCTGTTAGTAATGACATGCTGTGGCAGTACATAAACACATTTCAATGCATCCCCAGCTATCTCTGGTTGAAGTCAATGTTTTTGTGAAACGAAACATTTGGCTGGAAGGATGAAGTTGTCAACATTGTTAACTGTATCCATCCAGGCCCTTTGCTCAATGGGCTTCAACATCTTCTCAGGTAACAGCATGGGGGACCGAGAGGGACAAAACCTGTTCTCTGGGCTCTGGGAATGCAGGGGATGACACTGTATCCTCTGAGACCAATAAGATAACTGTGTCCTTCTATTGACACCCCTCCTGTGTCTGCAGGACTCATATGTCAAAGAGGAGAGGAGGGTGCTGGATGACCAGCAGCTGTGGAGAGCTGTGATCACACAGGGCTGTTACGGAGGGAGGAAACTGTGTGTCTTCTTAACACAGAGGACTGGAGCTGGATGAGCGGATGGCTTGTGTTTGAGGAAGCTAATGCCAACACTCAGTGATGTGATTCACGCTTAATAGCACTTATTTTAGAAAGAAGAGTGCTGAAGAACAATAAAAAGGGAAGAGGGATGCTGAAAAAAGGAAAAAAGCCAAGATCGGAAACAATCTAAGGGTTCATTGACGCCACAAATGCTATACTTTTATTGACACGAGCTAAATAGTCTACTTCCCATCAGCTGCCAAAATGACAGTAAACTGAAAGGACTATTCGACAAGGGGATTATTAAGTCAGTCTTATTATTAACCGACCAAAGACTGTACGATATAACAATGGCCTAGATATTGCTGACAGTGATGACTTAATGATGCACAGACCTGCAATCTTCTCTAGTGGGATTAATAAACACATGCCAAACAGGGCAGCCATGGCAGCTCTGAGTTGGCTGACACTGTTCTCCATTGTGATACGTTTCCTGTTAACTGTCAGCGACGGGCAGATGTTCCAACCCCTGTGTTAGAGGACCAGCTGGAAAATAATAGCGTGCAGCGGAGGGCAAACATTTGATATTGTGATGGGCACACCAGCACAGCATCTTCTCCAAAAGTTCTATGAAAGGAGATATTAAAAATGAAATCCATGGAAAGATATCCCACTCAGTGCCAAGATTATGACTTTATTTTTCAACCCCTGGATTGATAAACAGAATTAAGATATTTTAGATGTCACCACGTCATTACGGGCCTCACTGTGACTCCTGGGGCCAAGGGTGGATTGAACTGCTGATTCAAAAAATACAATTTAATGGCATGCCTTTAGTGCAAAATAATTTCCACATGGTAAGAAGGATAAATTATTCTGGTGGGCAGCATAGGCTTAAGCTTTAACTGAATAATTAGTGTCTCTATTTCTACTTTAATGAACTCATGCTAAACTGGGTTTGCCCAGCAAGCAGCGAGGGAGTGCACACAGCAGTGTACACATCGGGCCAGTGAGCCAAACGGGTGAAGGTCATTCGTCAGCTGAAGCCTATGGTATATTTACACAAAACCAAACTCTGCCCACAGCTCCCTGTTCAAACTTGATCAGCATACAACACATATCATATTAAGTGCTCACATTAACTGTTCAAAAGGTAGTGTCAAACCATATTTAACCCCCTGGGCAACTTACAATGTATGCCATTTATACCACTGAAGCGGATCATTTATATGCCACATGAGACAACTCTCAAACTACTCCCAACCTTTGATCAGTCATGCACTCATTTGCATTAGCTCTGGGCTAGCTTACACTGCAGGTGCACCGTATTCCTGCCAGAGAGGAGATGAGGAGAGAGAGAAGATTGATATGTGTCTTTGGCAGTGCGCTCAGATCAGACACAGAGGACTCTTTAAGAGTCTGGACAGAGGGGGGCCTGGAGGCTGCCAACACATAGTAGAAGAGACACGGGGGAGGTAGCTAATATGGAAGCTGAAGGATGCACCATAGATGGCACTTTCCTCTTTAGATAGTCCTCTAGAAACAAAGAAGGACCAACTTTAAAGGGACTTCTAGAGCTTGATCAATCCAAAGATTATAGAGCAGTGTTCTTTTGGGGTTTTCTTTTTGGCAATCCTACATTGTATTCTTCATAATTTCTGTCGCCTCTTTTTATGAAAGAGGAGGAACACATTAAGAAGCTTCTCAAACTAAATACATAGTTGTAGCTACATGCTATCCTTTAGAGTTTTATCATTTTTACCTTAACATGTTCAAATACAGTGAATAAATTAAATGTGTATTATAAGATAACATGTACTTTACTGATCCCAAATTGGGAAATGTTTTCATTGCAGCAGCATACAAAACAAGGCTTTGCACATAAGTAGAAATAAAAGAGTAGAAATAAACAATTATAAAATGTAAAAAACATTACTAAATAGAAATAAAACAGCATTACAATTTGACCTTGAAGATAAACATTTTTTTAAGTATCAGACAAATAAAACACTATTGAAGGCCAATTTTCAGTAAACATTACATAGAGCATGATACTATTTACATTGAGTATGCAAAGAGTGCAATATTAAATGAAATACAAATGTACACTGTGAAGTTGAAGTCCAGTTAACCAAAGAGAAGCTATGTTATGGACACTATATTGTATATGTGCTTTTAGAGGCCACAATAGGAAACAGATCAGCTTCATACAGCGCTTTATGACCGTTGGCAAGGTGGTTGACATCTGACCGTAGTAAAAGAAGTTTAATCATAAACCTTTCAAAACCAGCTGAGGGTGGCAAGTCTGTCACATGGTTCCGTTTACAGAGTTACTACAGTTAGCACGCTGTACGAGCCTCGTTTGTGATAATAAACAGCTGCTCCTGATGATGTTAAGCATGCTGCAGGCTGTGCCAGTCTGGAGATGTCGATCATAATTCAGCCCTCACTGGGACAAATTGATGATCCCTATCAGGGGGTCGATTGGAGCTCATTCATTTTTATTTTTTTTATCAGTGTTCACAACAGACTCATCTGCCAGAGAATGGTCTACAGTGATGTGGATAGCTTTTCCATGTAGTGAGTTCCCCAGACCCACAGCTGGTCACATGAGAGGGTACCGTAGGAAATCTAGTGGGTTTGCAATTAAATGTTGTTTTATTCACAAACTGTGGTGTCAGCCTGGGTGTTATATTAGTAGAATAAGGCTATATTGATGTATGTTAAAATGTATCTGAAATTTAGAAAGAATGAACATTTAAAGCTGTTTTTTTCTCAAATAATGTGAATACATATGAAATTACTTGAAAAATGTATTAAAAACATGAAACTTGAAAACATGAAAGCCTTTTAGTCGAAAAAGAAGCCCCCAACAGTAGAAAAACAACTACAATGCCACAAGAAAGCTTGTATGTTGGCAGTACTACCATGTGACTATACACACAAACACACACCTTTGATATGAATCGGTGCATGATTATCAGGATGAATAGGGTGTGATGGTGAGGTATCTGCGTCCTCTGTGGATTTAATGCGTCAGACAGGCAGGATGAGTACCTATCTACACCGCTGTGTTTAGCTTCTAAAGCTTTCAGTTAGCTGCATAGCTGATTTGTTGATTCTGACAAACAGCCATGTGAGACTGTAGTGGTCTCGCTGCTTTAGAGGCGCCATAGCTGGTCAGGAGAAAATATTTATAACTGGCTGGTCCATGCAATGCATCATCCTCCCTGACAAATGTATCCACAGAGAGTGATTTACATGCTGCCAGGCTAAAGTAACGGAGCAAAGCACGCAGCTCTCTCCGAGTTGAACGAGTCACAGCATGGGTTATAACTCAACAGAAGTATGACAGGTGGTAATACTTTATTTAAAATGAATAACAGACTGCTCTAAAGCAGGAATAACAACCTGAGGATAAATGCTACAGCAGAGCAGCTTCATCAGAGGTTTTTGACTCAGGGTTCAGAATGTTTACAAAGGGCATTTCTCACGATCACAACACTTATGCTGCTCATAATGAAATGATGATGCCACTGTGCCAAACTCTCCATGAAGGCCTCTCCACTTGCAGCCTGTCTCGCTGTGTGACAGATTGGGGACTTTGGGTGTGCACTGAGCACAGTGTGAAGGAGTCATGGTAGAACTGGCAAAGCCTGACCTTCTCCCAGTCTGATCTCACACAGCAGAGAGGGGCTTATCTCCAGCGCTTAGCACTGAAGAGCTGCTGAACTGACAACTTTCACTCTTCCTCTTCAGGTAGCACTGAAACCCTTATCTTGAACAACAACAGGGGTTACATTTGTTACACTGTGAAATGAGCCCTTTGATCATTGCTCTTACTCAAATTGAGGTGGGAAATCACTAGTTAAAGATGGACACTAACCAATTTGGTTTCAATGTACACAGGAGAAATATCTTCCTTGTTCCCTTATTTATCTTCCATTCCAGCAAAGGTGAAATTCAAAATTCACCATAAGGCAAGGTCACATGGACACAAAGAAATCCACCTACATATTATTCTGATGTTTAATTTTGAACATAAACATTACAGTAGCTGAATCTTGCTTGTGTTAAAAAGCAAACAGGTGATCGTTAAAGTAAGTGGGGCCTGAAGCATTAAACATCTAAACTCTGTTATTGATGGCATAGCTCAGTAATAAGTCCTTTTTCTCAGGAAACATTATGCTTTACTATCATGAATGATTTCCAACTGTCCGGAGAAACATTTAAATCATGGAAGACCAAGTCGTAATGCACAAATGAAAGACATTTTTTATGAGTCTTGATGGCCATTCAACTTCAGCCAATCCCTCACTTTTAAAAGGCCTCATATAGTTACTAGAGGCTGACAGAAAGGAAACATTAACGAAAGACAGAATTGTTCACTGGAAAAATGTTTCAAAAGACTATAATTTTTTCATCAGCCAGTATTCGACTAGCCGTCCTGAATTTTGCCCTTTAACATCTGCGTAGCATTCTCCTAACACTATAAACTATAAGCCAAAGCTAAGTGTTTATTTATTTTTTTGGCTCTAAACCTGGAAATCCGTAACAGATTAGCAGAAGCTTGGACATTCAGAAAGGCAACATGAAATAAAATCCACTTTGAGATCAAATCTTGATAACAGTGGTCTCGGGCTAGACTTGGCTATTATAAAAGCAGGACAGGTAAACAGAGAACCAGACAAACTGGTTTCCATGTAAAATCGCACAGATCCTCCGCAGCGGAACACAGAGGGCTGGTGTTCTCCTATCTCTAGCTCTCTGGCAGGCAAGCAGATAAAAGAAAAAAGCCATTCATTCAACACCATGTGATAAAATCATATCTGAAAAGTGTTTTAAGGAAGCTCTGGAACACATAACAGTACAACCACAGACTGAAAACAGAAACCTCTTCTAAAGCTTTTTAGAAATACAAAAACGTCCTTAGGTTAACTAAATGTTTTTAAGTCATGTGCCTAGCAGCCAAAATAAATCTTTAACTATTTAGCTACAAACCCCCCTTTCGAAATAGTGGTTTGCAGGAAGAAAGAAATATAGGTAAAACTATTTATGAGTTAACTAATAGGTAATGATTACTTAACACACATTAAGTAGAAAATGAGGATATAAACGAGGCATTTAAATAGACTTCATATTTATGTCATGCAAGCTCCAGAACATTACAGTCTGCTTTTTGATGGAGGCTGGTAATAATAGGCCCTCTCTTGCTTTCATAACAAATACCAAAGGAACCCATAACTCAAAGTGACAAACCTGCAAGACGTGTTAACTAATCAGATCTTTTACTCATTTGATAAATAGCCATCACTGTTACAGGAACACGCTGCAGCTTTTACGCAACACCAGTCACATACCAGCAGACACAGTGAGGTGGGGGAAGTTAGCACTAATAGTTAAATGTACTATGCTATAACTTCTTCTTTGTTTTGATCATGGCAGTTTGCTATTGTTATGGCCCATGAATTGCAGCAGAGGACTTTTACACTGCATGATGCTTATCTTGACAGTGGCCCCATGAGGAAGCTTCACATATGCTTCCTCAGTAGCAGGCCTCATAAAAGGAGGAGAGGAATTGAACTTAGATATAAAACCGTTAGTGTTGCCTTTTCGTTCCAAACACCTTGCCGAACCAGTTATCCAAACAGGTTTATTAATCTGATTGAAAAAAGTCATAAAAAACGCCCTAATGTCCAAGACTACATTTACCGTACCTACTTTTAAACTCGATCAAATCCACTTTCATGACAAGTTTATGTAGCAAATATCACCTGTTTTCTGACAAGAATACACAACAGAGGTGCCTGGCAACTGTCCATTTACAATACTTTTCTCATAAAAGGGATCTCTATCATCCGAGGCTTTTAATTTTGAGCAGCAGACTTATTTTGTGAACAACAAACACCACAAAAATGTGCCATGTGTAAAAGGTTCATGAGCTGTAGGTGTGAATGTTGAAAAATACATCCTGAGTTTCTTTATCCAATGTCTCATTTCAGGCTGAGTAGGAGAAATCAAGCTTTGTATTTAGGAACTTTGTGTCTAATTTATTGTGTTCAGTCGTTTTTATTTCTTCCAACTCATTTTAAGCCGTCTGAAAAAACTGAAAGAACAATTAAGGAGCGTATTCAATATTAAGGTGCAAGTAGAGGTTCACTGACATAGGCAGTAGTATATTACCAGTGTATCACAGTTTGGGACTGGGTGGTACACTTGGTAAGGGAAATATTTCTCTATAGTTAATTACAATCCAAGCTAAACTTGTGCAACCTTCATTACTCTGTTATTCAACAGCTGATTCTGCGGCTCATAGGTGATTTTCCTTTTTCAAATCTCCTTCGTAAGCAGCTCTACAGACCTCGTAGGACAACGAGCTAAGATGCTAAAAGCCTGGGCGCCAATGACAGAAACTGTTATGGTGATAGACAAACACCTGGTAATGGCTGTCTAGTGCTGCCATCAACAGCCAACAATCTCACCTCAATAGCTTTCAACAGTGTCATAACAAATGTCTTAATTATAACTGTTTTGCCCTCACAACAATATAACACTGCTTCAAATTATGTTTATGAGCAGAATGTATTTCTATGCCACCCAATGGTGTAGTTTGGTTGTCCTAATGATAAATAGGTTTTATAGGCCCTGTACTTGTTTTGTGAAAAAGAACACTAGAACCCAAACTTCAGTTATCTGATAGCTTGTAATGAAAAAGAGAAAAAAGGTAATAAAAGCCATTTGTGATTGCCTAGTCTGGTGGTTATAACACTTAAGAGTTGACACCATGTCTACAAAGTGTTGGATAAAAGACCATAAGAGGCTGAAGTCGTTCACAAGTCTAACCTGAGTGGGTTACAAAAGGGGAGAATCAGAAGTCGAGTGATCTCAGCCTTTACTTCAGCCACACAGAGGACCTTGTTGAGAGCACTTCCAGTGTTGTGCTCATTGTTTCCTCAGATGCTTCACCTTGTGATTTCCTTCTATGCGAGCAGCACTGTTGGTTCACCTAGACCTCAGCAACAATTGGAGTAATGACACTATATTTATTTCCATCTAAAAATGAGTGCAGCACTTCCTTTAAAAAAACCCATTAACTTTGGCAACTAACTCACACACATACACTCTTAGACAAACACGCCTGACTGTTATCACTGACAACACTTGCACACATGCACTGTTGTTCCCATGCAGATCAACAACAGGTCTGAGGTGAGCTTGTTTACAGCAGTTGAAGAGAACAAAGGGACACAAACAATACCCCCTTAGGATATAGCTTGTTCTATTGTGTTGATCAGGGGTGGAAGTTATTTGTCCTACAAACAGAGGGCTAATGCACAACAATCATGATAGTAAAGCACACAGACTCTACTTTCTCCAGCAGCACGGACTAGTTGCTGACCTGGCACTCTGACCTCTCTCTAAAAGTTAAATATCCTCCTGGAATCAATGGGAATTCCCCCAGACAAACCCTCCTGTGTACAATCAAATTAATAGGAATTTTTTAGGGTAATTGGGGTAGGCGTATGCAATAACGAATGCAGAATGAGTTTTGGGACTGAGTTTGAGAGTGACTTGCAGCAGTAAACATTCAGAGGAATAGCAGTTTGGGCCTCCGTTGAGAGCAGCAGTGAGAGATCAGGTGGTTTGCTGCGCGGCTGTAATTAACAACCTCAGCCAAATCCAGCCAAGCATGACCGGCAAATTAACATGCAGCAGCTTTCACACTCTATTCCACAGATCTGCTCAGTGAGCAGAAAACCAATACAGGCCAGCTCTGAAAATAGCCCAGACCATGGATTGCCCTTTAAACTCCAATACCACTATGACTGGTCTCCACAAGCTGGTTGAACAGCTTTCTGCTAATGTTGGTACAAAACGCCACAATAAGGACACAACTTTCACAATATTTGAAGAGAAATGTGTGTAGCCTAACGGACGCTGAATGTGGAGTGTCTACTGCCAATAACTCGAGTTTTGTAAAAATATTGGTGCACAATTTCAGAGCCCCTATACATTTACCCTGGCAGCAGTGCCATATAAAGCCTTTTTTGTGCCTGTAGCAGGAGAATAAGTTGTGGTTTATTGTTACTGAAACACACTATAGCTGTTGACAGTTTACAATCATAATATGGGGGATGTCAGACAGCTTTCCTTTTCATCTGGTGTAAATGCTTCTCTTACATATATGGAAATAGCAAAATACCAAACACTGCGTGCAACTAAGTGGGGTCAGCTATATTTCCTCAAGTCCCTGTCGTGTCTTCCACAGCAGTCCCATCTCTCATCACTGTTTCCTGTTCACACAGGAAGCAGCAGCACCAGGAGGAAGTCCTTCCTTAGCTGAAAGCACGTGAAATCAGGGAGGCAGGGTGACATTAACACGTTGGCCCTTCTATCAGCTACTGGACAAACAGACCCGCTTTATCTTTAACTGCACATGAGGGAAAGAAAAACAGAGAGGACATGCAGCGCTCGGTATTGACCTCTACTCTGGTTGTACTAGTCTTGACATTGAAGGTGTGATATGATAGCAAAGAGATCTTCCTATGTCAACTTCAAAAATGTTGATACTGGCTGTCACAGCTGTGCCACTTTGCAGGAAAATCAATAAAACAGCAAACACAACACTATGACTGATGCATGCTGGTCTAGTGCTAGCATGCATCAGTCAAAACAAATGGTTTAAACCCTAAACTTTTAAAAAGGTACCATATTGCAAGAGTGATTCTTAGTTTCCGCAGACTTCCCCTGCAAACATACCTTCAATGTCACAATTTGAAGATAAATTTAAGTTAAATGTTATCAAAATCCATCACAGTGAGGAATATTAAAGGGTAAGGATGAATATTTAGTTAATAACAGTGAACAATGCTGTTCCTGAATAAATATATATAAAACAAAGTCACAAGTTAGTTTAATAGTTACAGAGCATTATTTTTCCAAGCTATACTCCATTATTGTTTATGTACAAATATATAAAAGGTGTTTAAATCTACATATCAAACTGCATTACCTAGACTATGAACCTTACGAGATAGAAACTCTACGGTACAAAACCTGACCTACAACAGATAGAAAGCACTTTATACAAACAGTGGGTTGCACTTATAAAGAAACTATATCTCACAATTCCCCCCTGACAACTTTTTTTCCTCTCCACACTTTTCCAAAGTACCCTGACCCAGTTTTATCTGTGGGACAATGAGAATAGCAGAAGTGTGTACATACAAATGCTGCAGTACAGTACTATAAATGTGCTGTTTGTAACAGTCTTACTATGCAATGAAACATAAACATCTTCAGTCCTCACAGACAACAACTGTTATGCTTTAGAGTTCTAGATACCTCTCTGAATTGTCTATACTCTTTTTGATTTCATGTTGACTTATTTCAGCAAAGAATGGACTTATTTCAGCATGGCTTCTGCCCTCTACTTAGATGTTTTGCAAAGTGGATTTGGCATTGAGACTCATAGTAGTATAGTAATACTCTACATGGACTCTAGGAGCATCATGATCATAGATCAATGAATGAAACCATGAAGGTGGATGGGAAATTGTCTCCATTATGTGTAACAGAAAACTCTGATGGCAGCACTAGAGAGCACATTCATGTCTCTTTCCATTATAATAGTGAAGGATGACAGGGTTGGAACAAGAGCCACACATCAGTCTGTTTTATGACTGTCATAACATACTGCACTTCCTTGTCTAATGAAAAAAGCATTTGACATTTCCAGTTTGCTTTCTTTACATTACATTTTTACAAATTAAATACCTACAGGATGGGTAACTTCCCAGCAGCTTAGGAATACAGCTAGCGAAAAGCTATATGGTCATTTAATTCTAAAGTATAACACGTGTAATGTGTTTGTGATGTGTGGAGCCACACAGGGTCACTTACTACGTTTTTAAATCAACAAGAGAGACATTGGACTAAAATGACAACAAAGACTGTAGTGGGTATCTGCTTCTAAATGATGCCCTGACAAGGCAGCGTTAGCATTGGCTGGCTAGTTAGCAGCTAGCTCACAGCAGCTAGCATCCATGCCTTATCACAGTGCGACTTGCGCAATATTAGTACGTAAGAAAATCAATGAAAACATGTGGTGAGTGGCAAACACTTCAAATTGGGACGGTTGTTTTTGCTGCCAGTTGAAATTAAATGTCAGGTAGCCTCCATTAGTAACCGTAGTGACAGCCAGTCAGCTAACCTGACGCCTTGTTTGACGTTAGCTGTCGGCTAGCTAGCACGACTAGCTAAGCCTCGGCGATGCAGCATCAAAAGCACGGTGACATTTCGCTCACCTAACAGTGACCGCAGGTGTTTGAGCCGGGTCAGTACATCCTTCTTTGGGTCCAGAACTTTCTGTGTAGATTTCTTGACGTCTCCATGCCCCCTTCGAGTGAACATTCCGCTGTAAAATGCAACCGTGAAGGCTGAAATCACCTGTGCTTCACCATACACCGAGCCTCCAGTGTGACTGTCACTTTCCTCACCACCACTCTATGCCTGCTCGGTAAACATTCGTCCGACGGCCGCTAGTGTCCTGTTTTCTGTGGGTGTGTAAACACGGAAGAGCAGCCTGACAGAGAGGAGTGGTCACATTATATAAATACGCCTCCTTGTTTATACCCGTTGCACCTTGCACTAGGGGGGGCTTGTTCTTGTGCATTTTAAGAAGTCATTTCACCTTTCAATTTAGGCTGCTTTACATATAGTTTCGGTTTATTCTCAAGCTATTGCATTGTTAAATGCATTGCGTGACACACTATTGCCTCTTGAAAAATAAGCTTGCACTGTCATGCAGTTAACTTTAGGTTGAACACTGGCGCCCATCTTTAGTCTTAAACCGGGACATCGATTCCAATTTCTTCCTTGATAAGAGGATGTTGGGGTCTAGTTGTAAATATAGATCCCAAGCGCCCTCTGGTGTTTGACATAGTAAAACACAAATCGCACGGAACAACCATATTTAAATGCATGGAAAGGACACTTGCAAAGATGACTTTCAATGGAAATTGCCTTGCACACATGTTTTTTTTTAATACTAGGAATAGCTCTGCACAATATTATTTTCATTATTGACTAATGTGCATATTATTTTTTTCTTTTTGGGGGGTCAAATATTATACTTTTTATTTCAACTTTATTTGACAGGACTTTTTTTTTTTTACAAACCAAACAACTGAACAAATAATGGAGGAAATACTTAGCTTTTTAATTCATATTGAAACTAGTTATACGATTATTTTAGAGCATCACAATATTAAAATGGCTTTTGATTTTGAATGCAATATTTCAACTTGAAGTGTAGTATTAGTGTGGTATCAAAACGTTTCATGAAGTAAAGGATGTGAATACTCTCTCCACCAGTGGTGTGTATAACTAGGCACTATTAAAGTTATATTAATAGTAGGTCTAGGTGTTCTATCTGATACAATATTCTGTAGTGTGAGGGTAGAACGATCACTTAGGTCATGCTGTTTTTCATGCAGTATAAATGCACATCAATGTCTATGTATTCACTACACCTTACTGTATTTAACTCTAGTCAAAGCCTTTATTAAACTGACTGAGTGTGTGGGACTATTATCCAAAGCTGAAAGCACCAATTGCTACAATGCACTTATGAATGAACCAGGAACCTAACTACCAGATGAAAGAAAACTGTAGTTTTTGATATCACCACTCCACTATGGTGACTCTTACAAAGAGAAAAAAGGTAGAACAGCTTCACTGCTCACTCAAGCCGCTGCCACTTGACACTTTAAACTGGAGGTTTTGATGAATTAAAACAAGAATACAAGCTCTTCTTTTACATAGCAGAGCTCTCCTGAAGTTATAGTAAACGTGGAGCTTTGGGAAATTGAACAGAGTTCAGTATGCTCATGACTTTAATGGATTTTCAAATTAATTTGTTTTACATGGTTGTGCAGACAGCAAATTCCATCTTGGGAATGGAAAAAGGCATTTACGTTCTGAGATGAATCTTAAAATTGAAGAAATTGGATGCATCTGTTAATCAACCCCAAACAAGCTGACATTTGGTGCAATCTCACACTCTCGCTTGTCTGAACCTATCTGTCTTATTTTAGAGGCAATTAATTTTGAAGCTAAGCTGGGGAAAATCATTTTATTTACACATTATACACACATCCCATTAAAGACAGAGCTTAGACTACAGAGTTGAACTTCGTGACTGAGAAATATTTTCAGACTTAAACTAATACAGAGAAATAAACATATACTTTTAACCCCCTATCAAATATCACATTATGCAATCCAGTATTTTTTTAAATACTTCATTTACTTCCTTTAAAATATAATACACTGTAGTTTGCCATTTATTGTCATAGATTCATTGTCCTGAGTTTCATTTCATTCATTTGTTTAAGCTTTTAAGGTTCTTTCATATTTAAATTTGGTGTAAATACTTGTCTTTATTCTTTTTTAGTGCTAAATATTTTCTTTAAAATAATTATTTGTATTATCTTTATATATTTGACCTACTATTGCAACTTATTTTCTTGTAATTTTTAAACCAAAGCAAATTCCTTGTACTGTATGTGTAAACGTAGCTGGCAATTAACCTGATTCTGATTCTGATAAGATAAGATAACGTCTTTATATATAAAGGAATAGCTATTTTATGTAATGTTCTCACAAAAACTCAACTTGGGGTTCTGGGATGTCCAAATCTACCAGGAGATGGCGCCTAAACCATTGATTATATGAGGCAGATAAACATACCATTAAAAGCTTTGAGCATTGAGTGTCTGAATATTTGTATTATTAAAAAATGCATATGCAGGCCTGAAAAAACGGGTATGAAAGTGAATTCAAATGGCAATAAAATAAAATATCATCAGACATCTAAGGATAATAAAGATGTAGGGTTTGTTTGAATAAGTCAACTGTGAAAGTTAAATAAAAGCAACAATGTCAGTGTTTAGTAGTCGTAGAAAGTTATACCCTCAACAAAGAAGCCAGACTGTATTTTATTCCATTTACCACCCCCACGTATTGAGACACTGACAATGTTGTGTGTCTCTTCCTTTTTCAAGGTTCTGCACAATGTTTGTCTTGAATGATAGGAGAGCGAACAGAGGGTAGTGAGAACGGAGGCCAAAGAGGAGGAGTAAAAAGAGGAGTTAAAATCAGCCTTTGCCCTGCAGTTTGGTATGACACTCATTATCTGAAGTGGGCCATTCTGAGAAAGGAGGAGGTTGCCTGTCACAACAGATGTTGATTACACAAAACAGGGTAGTTTGGAAGGATGCATGAATAAAACACAAGCCGCCCCCCCCCACAACACACACACACAAACACACAGACACAGGGTTATTGTTGGTGCTTTGTCATGAGTCTTAATTGATTGTTATAACCGTTCCTTCTTGGCAAAAGCTCCCCTGTTCTTGAAATGCAGGTTATTGCTCATTATCTAAAATGGCATAGACCTACGATAATCTATCAACAATAACAATGGAAGTACGTTTTTTTCTCCTCTCTCTAATCCTGCACCTGGAAGTATTTTCAGGGTTCAGCCCATTTCTGAAATAATACACCATAAGCTGCGACAATTCAACTTTATAGCTCACCGTAGAGGCCATACGCTGCTTTCTCTAAGATACTTCAGTGCCCAATAAGACAATTACGGTGCCAACTGTGACATTATTTCTGAATGAGATCATTTAATTCAAAATGGGATTTCAAGTGTAAGAACCAGTATAATTCATTCTTTTTTTTTCATGCAGGCCTAGAATTGCCCAATTCCAGGGCCTGGCAGATAAGAGAAGCCCTCATCATGACCAAATGGTGGCACTGCAGCCTCACAAATGCAGACCCTCTTTCTCATGGCCAGGCTGTCGGACTGATTCCAATCCAAGGTTTGAAAAGCACTTGTCTGCTCTAAATTGTTCTTATAAAGAGCTTGGAAATACTTGACTTTTCTCCTTATGTGGTTATGGATTTCCTTTTTGTGCAATTAAGTGCCATTAAAAGCTAATGTATCCTGTTAAACCACATTAAGGTGTTGGGGTGGACAGTGGCACAGTTCCGAATATTGTGAATAGGAGCCCCACTCTCTGAGAATTAAAAAAAAAGAAATCTATATTGGACCATTCAGAAACTGCAGGATGAAAAGGATCAAAAGGGGAAATGTCCACAGGGATGCTGATTTTCCTGGCTGTGAGGCCACCCACAGCTGCTTGACATAGATGAGTTACAGAGCAATGAAACAGTGAAACAAAACCAATCTGTGTTTGACTCAACCGGGCACACAGGCGTATAGCATCTAACACGGCAAGCTATATTATTACGTTCACAATTATTTGTACGAGTTTAAAAATTCGAAATATATATTGATTGATTACAATAAATTAACGCCATTAATGATATATATTTTGGCCCCATTGTAATGTAACGGTAAAAAAATATTAATTAAAAATAAATAAATCCCATTTATTTAAAGCGTTTTCCACAAATACAACACAAACAAGAGGCTGCCATTTGATTTACGCTCCCACCAGGGGTCGTCATGGTGCCCTTAGCCACCAAGGTTATCTCACAATTAACAAGTTCAAAGCACTATATTTTTTATTTTGGAGCCGAAAACAGTGCATGTTTTTCCAAACAGCAAAGTGAGAAAATACTATTGTGTTCTTGAACAAAATTCTTGCCTTTTATTTTTTCAAACGCTACAATTATAAAGCTCTGTATATGGATACAAGTGATTTCTGAATCTAGTGTTTGTAATGCACACTGTAGTTTGGAGCACATCTCCATGGAGGTTAATGAGGGGGCACTCTGAAGTAATTAAAACAAGAGCATTATAAGGCAGCAGTTTCACATAAGGCACTCATGGCAGCATAACCCATACTTAATTAAAACTTTGCTGACAGCATTCTGTATCTTCTCAGGTAATCTGCTGTGAAATTAATAAGGAGGGAGAATTAAATGGCTAATGTTGGCAAAGAAAAGGCAATTTTTTTCTTCTTCCAGCAGTATGCATGACAGGGGTCTCTATCTGGAATGCGTGATCCTTATTGTGCTAGAAAATACTTCTTCAGGTTCTCGCCGTAATCTGATTCCAATTTCACTTGTAGTGTGACACTGTAGCGACAAGCCAGGGGGACGTTTAATTGAAATGTCCGTGCTTTTAATTGGATTCTGTTAAGATGTGAAATTACCTCCTAAATTACAGTCTTGTACCTTTAAATGCTGATACAGAACGGTTTCCAGCGGTGATCAGTTAAGGAGCTGAAATAATGCCTCCATTCAGCGGGGCGCGTCGCTGTGCCGAGGCAAAGGAACATTCTTGAGTTTAGAGACAACCTGCATTTCAAAGGCAGACATTTATCTTGTGAAATTAATTGTTTTTCTAACAGGGTAGCGCTCGAAAGACAATGCAATACTTGAGCATGCTTCTGTAGACTGGGATTGAAGGTTTTCTTTCTGGTGTGAATTTTGTATCAAACTCCAGCACTCTGCAGTCATGGTATACACTGCTTTCTGATACTGTATTTAGACCCACTAACGCCTATTACCAATCGTACAGTGGCTGCCAGATATCCATTTCAAGGCGAGTGAACCGGGCATTCATGATATCATAGTTAAGCTGAAGGTGTTCAGGTGATGTGTGGGTGGTAGGCAGCACAGCTTCCTTTACCTCCTCGAGGGTTGTGCTCTCCCAACCTCCTACATTGAGATTGGTGAATTTACCCATTCTGGGACCCATGTCACCCCGCTGTGGCTGCGCAAAACATCCCTGCCGCCCCCACCTACATCCATGACCCCCTCCGATAAGCTTGGAGTTCATCCCTTTCACTGATTAGTTTGCTGGCGGATTGAATGTCCATGTCTACAGCACCGTGTCACCCGGCTGGCTCTACCTGTGTGTGGCTGGATCAGCAGGTGGCTGGCACACTGTCCAGCGTGATACTGAAACCATTATTTATACAGAACAGTTCCCTGTCTGTGTGCTCAGCAAAGCCATGTTTCCCCTTCCTTGGGAAACAACCACCTTTTCATAATTCCAGAAAAATAATAGATTATGACTAGATTTTTGCTAGAAATGCAGCGTCTTTGGAATAACTTGCAAAAATGTTCTTTGGATTTATAAAATGTCAGGTCATTAGTATCTTATCTGCCCAAATCCCCTCTTTTCAGTATGCTGTGTGTGTGGTTGGGTTTGCGTGAATTCACAAGTGTTTGTTTGTTTACCGTGCCACGGCTTGCCCAAGTCGGAGCCACAGGAGTGTGAAATAACAAGCACAAGAGGGATTTCACGCCTTTACAGAGCTGAAAAGGTGTGTTTTTTTGTCAGACAACACAGTCCATTTCCATCCCTGACAAACTTTGTTTACTTCCCACTAGTCACTGCCTATCTATGTCCTTTAAAAAAAACCATACAATTAAGCATTATATATGGGTTCCCACGGGTCTAGTGTGTCCAGGTTTGCTTATTCTACACCTCTGGCCTGTTTTATCGCTGTTATCAGAGGCACACGGTGCATCATTAGAAAAAGACAAACAGCCCAGTTTCTTTTTGGGGGGAAGACAAGCTGACGGAAAATCAATGCTCGGTTTCCCATGAGCACCTAATTAGCCGGACACTTGTGCACTGTTGAAACACGGGCCGGATCTCTTTGTCTGCCGAGTCGATCAGGTGAAATGCATGAGAGACACCTTCACAGCTGATAAAGTGTCAGAGAGCTGAGGAGTAAACACATAAGTGACACTTATGGTCTAGCATGCCTCACACCCACTATATGCTTTGGCAGGCTGGATCTGAACTTTATCATCCACGATGCCACCGAAGCATTTCACACCAAGGGGGGGATATTTGTTTATCAAGCAAGCTTCCTTATCTCAAAAAGTCCTCCAATGATATTTGTAAAAGTCAGTTGGCTATGACACAGGGTCAGGAAACAAGTGCTGAGCACAGAATAAAAATAGAGTACCATGCAGAAGGCAGTGTTCCTGCATGGCTTCTACTCAATTGGTCTCTCACTGGAAATTCTAAACATTCAATAAAAAAGGGAAGAGGCAGGTAAAAAAAAAAAGCAGTCCAATCCATTCTATAACCTGTCAGAGTGACACTTGCAAATTTCCACTATGGACGAGGTGGCAGTACAAACGCAGATAGACGAAGGGGAATAAAAGGGCCTTCTCATGACAAACTTTCTGGAAATGTCAGCCTTTCATGCTTTTGAGAAGACCTATTTCATATCTATTACAGCAGGCATTCTGTGTCCGATATTTCAGATTTCAGTCCTCCCCGCGCTGCAAATCCTCTGCCAATCTTCCGCCCTTAAGAATCTCTGCCAGCCCCGATGCATTATTCCCCCCGCCTCCTCTCTCCCCCCTTTTGATGTGACAGAACAAACCGCGACCTATTAGGATTAAGGCTTTGAAAAGATCTTTGAAGCCGCTCAAGGTTCCTTTAAACTGGGGAATGACAATATGAGCTGTGTGGCAGCAGATGCTGAATGGAGTGATTGCTAGTCCTCCTCAGCGAGGTCTGCTGTCACACACGTACAAACACTCACACATACGCACGCACAAGAGTGCACGCACACACAAACAACGTGCAGCATCCACCCTCTACCCAAAGCTCTGCAGTTGCAGTATTGTGCTCACAAATGCAGATTTGTTTCAGCACTTTCCCTTTTTTTTGTGAATTGTCAGAGCTGAGTTTGGCTGCGAGCCTTTGCTGTATCTGAACTCCTGCCCAAGATGAAAACAAACAAACGTGACAAAACCTTGCATTTTCTCCTTTAATGATCTGTAGGACACATTCATGTCAAAAACATCAGCAGGATGCAGAAATGTGAAGGATGGAGGGTAGACAGGGAATGGGATGCTGGAAACAGACATAAAAGAGAAAAGCCGTAACCCACTTGTGTGTGCTAATGACGTCTGTACAAGTGCATGCGAATGACAGTTTTGTGTCTACTTAAAAACATAATGTCGTGCTGTGGAAGTCTTTGTCTGGCTGAAAATTACAGGAGTTCAAGGTGTCCAGCTTTTCAGCGCGAAGATTCTCAAAAGCAAAGAAGCCTCAACACTGACAGTGCATCTGATGAAGCTGGAATGATGGAATGCCGCACTGATGCAAAGGAGAGCAAATTAAGTAAAAATGACATCCTCAATGCTACCTGTACACTTTACTTCAGTCACACAGACATGGCAGAGTGCAAATACCATCTACCGCAATCAAAAAAAAGAATTTAGCCTTTTTTTTATCTAATCACTTCTCTAAATATCCCTTATCATACCTGCCTCGCCCCCTGAGGTAGCAAAGGACAGATGCTATATAAAATATTCAAAATTCCTGTAGAGATTAATCGAGGAACATTTCACGGGTGATCCTATTTAGATATTCACTGCCTGTTCTGCGTGGTGTCTGAGGTTAAACATGCCCCGGTGTGGGATGTCACTGAGAGACAGTCACTACAGATAGCTGGTCTGTGCTGAAATGAAGCCATGGGACACAGAGGGTAAAGGCTTCTCAGTGCAACAGTCAGGGAGACAAGTTCTCAGGGAGCTGCCACCATAGAGCACATATTGATCTGCCATTGCATCTTATCTGTGTGACTCTAGATTAAAATGCTCAACATTGGCTCTCCCTCTCTCTCTGCCAGGCTGAAGGCCTTTCTATATCCCTGAGTGGAGGAGCTCTAATCTCCCCATGAAGTAGTGGGAGCCTATCACTGGCAGAAAAACGCGCAGTTCTCACTGCAGAAAAAGGGGAGCTCAGAAATTAACCGGCTTAAAATACTCCTATCTAAAGACTAACTTGAATGACAATCGGGTTTGATCTGCGCCTTTTTTATGCCGCTGGTTGTTTTTCTTTAACACATTTTTTTTTTGTTTGAGATTCCTGACTTTTCTCCTCCCCCTTCACTCCTTTTCTGCTCTTTCTTCTTCTCCAGGCGCTGTTATCATAATCCAAACAATTGGCAGTTGTAACTGTATGTATTCCTCTTGTGGGAAATGGCTGGGAATCAGATCCTCTTGGGTCTTGTTTAATGTCCTGTCCAAATGAGCGGGATGGAAGCCCTGACAAAAAACAGGCAGGAATAAAGGGCAGAAAGCCTGGGCAGACAGACGGATGAGCCCCAGTCTCCAGGGCTTTGACTTTGGCCAAACAAACGTTTGTTTTTCAAAGTGTTTTTATAGTAGGATGGATTAAGGCGGATGTAGACCAAAAACCCCCACCTCCCCTGCCCATCTTCTTGTCAAACGGTGCATTGAGAAGAGGGGGCGCACCTGTTAGGGCAGCCCAGAGGAGCAGGACCAGGATGATATTGAGCAGGGCTTTGTTGGTATCAGAGTCAAAACAAAGCGGTCAGCCAGGGCTCATTCATCTTTGATGTTCATTGATGAGGAAACTGGTGGGCCTCAACACGGCATTGTTTCCTCTAAGTGGTGCCCATTGATAGCCAGAAAGCCACGTTTGTTTTTACTCTCTGACGGGTGGAGCTCATTTTAAAAGGCTTAATGGTGCATTTAACCAGTCCAAAACATTGTGCTTTGGAGCCCTCCTTGCACCATTGGCTCGATGCTGTCTTCCTGCTTCCTAAATGGCCCATAAACAATAATAGAATGCTAATCACGTGTGAATAGCCAACACCGGTGGGCATGCATGTATTGTCAAGCCCCAGGCTCTTCTAAAGGCCTGCTGTGACAAATCAAGATCCAGAATCGAGGGGCATTTCACTGCCATCGTGTCTGCTTCCTGGCCCATTCTCCAACCTCTCCACTCTCTTTGTCGTAAAAACCTGGATAGCCTTCATAAAGTGCATTTCTCATGCTATTGTTCAGCTAATCATATCCTCTCCAACAATTTCAGGATGTGACAAGATAAGATAGGGAATATTAATGCCATATCGCCTCATCTCAAATTATGAAAATGTGTGGATGGGGGAGAGCATCTTTGGGGGAAATAGAAATCAATTTGTGGCGCTTCCATTTTGTATATTGCCTTGAAAAGAAAACAGTAATTTTCCATGTTATCTACCTCAAATCCTATTAGAACCAGGTTAATTTGGTGCCAGCAATTTCAGGATGTTATCACGTCGTCCTATCGGATGATGTCTTTGAGTGCTCTCTGTTTGTTAGGTGTATCTGTTCAAATTGAATATAATGTCAGATACCGTATCTGACTGATGCATGATCTTGGTTATCACTTGCTGAATGGTGAATGCAGGAACACCATATTAATTAAATTCTCAATAGCAATAAGCTATTGGGTCCACCTTTGAATGAAGTGAATGTACCTGCACTGCAGATCCAAACCCTTTCCTTCCGCTATGATAAAATGTTTATCGCTCACCTCTTTGCTTGACCCCAAATGCCTTGTTTTTATCTTTCTTGGTATTCACATTTCTCTATTCTACATCTTTCTATAAGGGCACATCCCATTTAATAAATGAGAAATCTCACCTTGCCCATTCTATAAATCTCCGATATAACATGTATTCTTTGTATTACTGTTACCAGCATGAATACTCTTTGCAAGTTTCAAACGTTCTACATTGAAGATGCATGCTCATAATTTACCACTATAGATCCTGAATTCATGAATATGAATGCTTCCTCCTCAAGAGCTGGCTCCTATTGTTGGCAGGAAAAAATCAAGGACTCTAGCCTTGCTTCAGTGCAGAGGTGTATCAAGGATGCACAGCCACATCTTACCTTAAATAAGGGTCTCGCTTTACACCTTCAAAGCACTGGAAGAAGACACTCACAGAGTTTCTTTCCCTCTCCCTCCTGATTGTTTGCAAGCTTGATTCGCTTGGATTCTTAAATGATAGGCTCATATAGAGTCCCAGACTTTATTTATGTTGCCGTGCATTGGCTGGCTGCCTCCTTAAGCGTGAGGAGATATGCAAGAGCAATCAAATATTTCTATGGCTTGTATAAATGATGGTGGATGGGAGATGAAGTTTGAATGTTTCACTCCTCATTTGTGGTTCAATTGCCAGAGTGTGTATTGCCTGTTTTCCGGAAAGAAAATAGATGGCTTTGTCACTCAGTATGCATAAACCGTTGGGTCGTGTTTGTTGTACGCTGTCAACGGAAATGATAGCAATTCTATTTTTCTTATGAGAAAAGGCATTGTTACAAAGTCTGAATAGCAGTTTTCATGAAAGGGATTGTTTGTCCATTCTGAAAGTTATTTTCGTCAGACATTATATGACATATCTTCATGGACTCTTTCAAACTCCAAATCCCCTGTCACAATGTGATATGTTAAGAGAAGAGAGATTTTTTTTGCCTTCACCTCAGAGAACACAGTTTAACTTGCTGTGCTCTTATCCCTGCACATAGTGTGTAGAATTCAAATGTAGTATCAAGTGAAAACTTTATAAAAGTGCCGGTAATTATGAGCTACTCTTCCCACTCTAATAATACATCACACAGTTTGCAAATTCCCTCTTTATATAAAATGATAGACTGTCATACATGCAGCCCGTCCACATCTATCTCGTGGACTCATATTATTCAGCACTTGAACCAAACATATATTTCTATCAAGGCGCAGGAGAATAGCATCCTCCGTTTGGCGCAGAGGAGGTGTGTCCCCTTCTATCTTCACGAGAGAGGGAGAGAGAAACACAGGGGGAGAGAGCGGGTACCTCTCTTTTGTCCACTCCCCTCTCTAACTGGTAGTGTTTGACTTCCCCCAGTCAGGAGTGGGTAATTCTGGAGCCCTGTGTGAGGTTGTTAGATCACTGAGGCCCAAGACAGCACCATTCTTTGCAGACCCTTGACAGCAAATATGTGGTAATGATATTGTCTCCTGCTGGGTAATAACACACAATTCAGACTGCCACATACTGCAGTCGCCGGGGAAAGAATGGAGGGGAGAGAAAAAAAGAATTACACTGAAGTACTGGAGGAAAATGACAGGAGAAATGTCTTCAACCTGAAGTGCTATATTGAAAAAAATTCACTCCTGCAGGACACTGCAGTCGGACTGACTGTTTTATTCCCCTCTTCTCAGAGTGATGTGTCCACTGCTATCTGTATAGCCTGTTCCAATACATATATACGTCTGAAAAGTAATGCACTGTAATTCATCAATATATATCCCACAAAATCAATGCAAATGTAATCCACGTAATTGTGAACCACAAAGTTTAAAGAGTGAAAAGTGTGTAAGGGGGCTATTGGAGGGGAAAGGTGTGTCCAAAAACTATTTAATTTCATCCAAGAGGTCGCTGTTTGTGGATTGTGTGTAACCAGAATTGCTCTAAGTGTCATTTTACTTCTGTACCTTAGGCCCTATTATGCTTTTGGGTTTTTCTCTTTCCTGTACTGTGTTTTTATAGATTTATGTGCATGTAAATGGTCTGCAAAGGCTAAAATCCCCAAATTCCCTCCATAGGGGATTTCTCTCCCACACATACCCTGCTCGACACGCCTCCACTCCTTTGTTTACTTCTGTAACATAGCGACATCAATGTGTTACACTTGCGATTCTATTGGCTGGAACTCCAACACATTGTACCTTATAGGCTAAGGGGTGGGATATCCCTAAGTGGTTGACCAATCACAACAGAGCCGGCCAGCTAAACAATCAGAGCAGACTGGGCTCTGGTTTCAGACAGAGGGTGAAAAGAGGTGCTGCAGCACAGGCAGTATGAGAACAATAAATGCCTTTTTGAGCATCAAAGCATGGAAACATGTTGAAGTAGAAGCAAAAAATGTAATTATGAAACCTGGAAATTAGCGTAATAGGGCCCCTTTAATGTCGCTTATTACTGACTCAAACGATTACCTGCACATCACACAACTTTCTCACTTGCATTGTTTAACCCTAATACTGACTTCTTCGTCATGTCACTTTCCCATTTTTATAGTTATTTTAATTCTGTTGCCTTATATGTCACATCAATTGTTCTACCCAAACGATGACTTATTTGTGATGTAAACAGGCCTCTTCTATATTTATTTTAACCCAAACTACAACAATTTCCTAAAGTTGTTTGCTGTTCAGACTGTAGTTGTCTAATGAGCAGCTAATGACACTTGTGGCTCGACATTTGTAGGAGAAAACAAAGAAAATGAAGAACAACTTTCTGTCAGACATAATACAAAACATTGTACAAGACTACTTGGATCTGTGAGGTTGTTTCTTCATGCAAATGCCCATTTATGAGTTTAGTTGTCTTTTTAAATGGGACTCTTTAATTATCACTATGTTTCCCCCTTGGGCATTTTAGGCAGTCCAGTCCCTGAATGCTAAACACTGTGGTTAGCAACTCTGGCTGTTTGACAAAAACCACGGCTTCAAATGACTAAAGCCCTTTGTGCCCATACAACACACTGCATAGTTAGTGTTTAGTATAAACAGCATTTTCCTACTATGGAGACCTTCCATTGTTAAGCAGACCACACTGGCAGCTTCAACCTTGACCTTTGTGTTGCTCCACTTGGTACTCGGCTTGTAATTGTCAACACCATCCATCACCAGCCTATTGGGGGCTGGGATGGGGGCCCGTCCTCCTGCTGTACTGTGAAATTGTGGCATGTGATCCTTAATGTGCGTGAAGTAGACAAGGCCTTGACACAATGCATCAAGCTTCAGGGGGGCTCCTCTGGTCGAGTCTATTAGTCCCCCACTGTTCCCCTGGCTGCCTGGACTTCTTCCTACGGGATACGTTGGAATAATAGTGTCATGTCTGCATGCTTCCAAGACACTGGCTTTTGCCTTCCTCAGGAACCAGGGCCGAATGTCAATCAAAACACCTGACCAATGTGACAGTACAGCATATCTGCCAGCACTTAAATTAAGAGTTAAAAACAGATTTGCCACGACTAATATGGAGGATTTTTTGGTACCCTCAGCTCTGGGTAAACCCTCTTCTCAAAAATGAACTTCTCTGGTCTCTGCTAGTGTCCATGATCTTAGATTCAGACCTTGCCTCGCTGCAGAGTATGAGAGTGAGCACAAGAGGGGGAGAGAGAGGGTGAGTCCCTCTTCTTATTCATACATTTGACTGCTAGGGAAGCATTGTGCACTGGGCTAAAATAAATGAGAGCACCATGTAAAAAGGTAGCCTTGATACCACGCTACTGGGTGAAAAAGGGAGACACATTGAAACGGAAGAATTCATCTTTTCTATCAGCCCCTCCGCTCACGAGTTGAACCAGGTATTCAAATGGGTTCAATCTCAGCCGCTCAGATTTGCATAACACAGACAGATGAACTCAAGTGATTGAATTGGGCTAGGTGGAGTGAAAAAAAGACAGAAAAGAAAATGAATTTCCATGTGAATTAGGAAATGATGAAAAACGGCAAAGGGTACATTATTTATTTTTCCCACTGAAATAATTACGGAATTAACCTTTCCTTCCAATGTGACAGCCCTTTAAATCCTCTTTATCACTCTGAATTTGATGTACTGGACTCTATTGGAAAAATGTTTGACTCTTTTCGACGAATAAAACTGAATTATCTCACCGCAATGCCTGCGTCTGTTTTACCACTGGTCGAGTCCGGTCAGCTGATCTGCATTGCTCGCCCAAGCTCCACCCGGATGACATGTTTGTTGTCTCAGTGAGTGTTACAACACTTATGCCTGTGCACCTTCCTCGTGACTGGCAGTGACTACTATAGAGTCAAAACACTGCAGGAGGGGAAAAAGCAATTTCATGGTTCACTCTGTGGTTAATGTGCTGCTGTAATCTTTAGAGAGGCCTGTCCTTTTTGTTTAAGTTTCACAGAATAAAGGGCCGGACTATCGTAAGCTCAGGCCAATTAATCACTGGGCTAAAAGGTGGCTGGAAGCCATCCACTGGGAATCGGCCATGGTGAGAGTGTGTGTGTGTGTGGTTGAGCGAATAAGTTCTTTCAAAAGGATCAGCTGGTGTGTATGTATTTACCTGAGTGGGCAGTATGTGCTTTTTCAAAGGAGGGGAATACTTTGCAGAGTGTACCTTGTGTGTGTGTGTTAGCGTGCTGTGCTCACACAGTCAGGTAAGCCTCTCTAATTGCTGCGAGGTGCATTAGCACTCAGCCACCTCTGTCTCTCCCTGTGTCTTTGTTTTTCCTCTCAGTGCCAGTCTGCAGGCCAGAAGACAATCAGACCAGAAGGGTCATTTTCTGCAAGAGCTCACCTCCCTCCTCCAAGCCTCGCTGCTGACAGGCTCACGCTCGGCAGGAACCCTAAATTAACACTTGACGTCTGCGAGGCTCAGCCCTGATGAGGCCGCAGAGAGACAAAATGTCACAAAACAAACACTCGATCATTTTTGCTTCATTTCCTTCCATCGCTGGAGAAACACACTCACCTGGAGGGCCGAGGTGACATTCACTCCCATATATGTTGCCGTGGATAAGGTCTGGTTCCTATGTGCAGAGGTGGAGACACAAATGGTGGGATGCTGAGTAGAAACTGTTAATTAAGTACTTAAGAAGAAACCGAAGGGATAACTGAGTTGAGTTACACCTGTTGGGTTCAGATCAATTAGCCATTCTCTCTATTTCATTGGATTTTGACATAAAACTATCACTTGATCAAGTTTGTGTCAAGTCCATGGCACAAATACAACCCGTTTGAATTTTCTTTGCTAAAAATTAATGTCTTATTTCCCTGTGTTGTTCATCTCCGTTCTGTCATTACAAAGTAAATGATTTGTTTTCCTGAGCGCATCAACAACAACCCTTGTAATTATTCCTCACTGGGGATGTGCACAACACTAGGACTCAACACCGCAGAGTAGTATGATACTATTTGAAGCCTACTTCAAACACAGTGCCCCCAGCGAGTTCCGATAGCGCCAGTGTCTATTTTATTATTTGCTTTATCTCTTGCGTGAGAGTTTATTTGTTTACATGAGAGGGATTGGAGGTTTGGTGATCTGAGCAAATTGCAGCAGAAAGTACTTCAGATGGGAATGACTGTAATTAGCATGCTCTTAAATATGGAACGCTCTCCTAATGTTTTTGTTTACGTGGGGCAGCTGATCTGTGACCTGGTGCGGGGGCGGCCCCCAGGCAGGTTAAAATCACTTGTCATGCCAGAGATCATCATTATGAGCTTACAATTGGTCAGTGTTGAGGAACAATCAATGCAGCGCCAGCCAGACACTCAGCCTATGCACCGAGATGCTGTGTGTCATTTTGTATTTATAGTTGTGTTTTCCAGAGTGGATAATTTGAAAGTACGAGTGCGTTTATGTGTGTATGTTTTTATGAGGTGATGTTTATATGTTTTGGCCGGTACTTTTTTTTAACGAAGTTTACCAATCTGCCTTCCCCTAATCTCTCCCTGCATCTTCTCTGAAGAATCTGTTCCATGACACTCATTAAGAGTCAATTAAGAATGTGCTGGTGTGCCCAGTTATTCAGGCAGTGATTATATTTCACTGGAGGATAATATCCAGGTAAATTAAGATTTCCATTTAATTCAGCCCTGGTTGTCGCTGCATCTCCATTTCACATCATGGAACAATTGAGATCTTATCATGGATTAAAGTGGGGGATATTACACCTAATTTAAAATATGCACATCTACAACTGCACGCAAAGCTTAAGCATGCGCCATGATATTGTGTGTGTGTGTGTGTGTGTGTGTGTGGGGGGGGGGGGGTGAGCGAAACAATTAAGCGTCTTACACCCAAAACTCAAAAGACTCTGTGAGATACAATTCATCAAATTGGCAGAGGGATTGAGGGTGGAAACACTGCCTTGAAGTGTTCTTGAGAAAGATGAGGAGAAGGAAACACGAGAGAAGCAAAGAAGAGACAGGAAGTTGGGGAACATTCAAAAGGGGGTTCCATGGTAGTCAGGTGACAAAGTTGTGCTTGTTTAAAATGTTCCCAGACTTCCTCCCTGTTGCTCTCTCTCCCTCCCTCAACCGTCTGAGAGCCCAGTGCGAACGCTAAGCTCCGGCATCTGAAGTGGCAACACTTGAGATGGTGAAAGTGACAACATCTTAACATAAGCTGAGGGGCTAAAGTGAAAGTCAGTGTGAACACCCAACCAACCTCTCTTTCCACCCACATCCTTCACCCCTGCTCCGTCATCCCTCTTAACCCCCCCACACACACGCACGACGCATGGGCAACACAGTTCTGCCACTGCTTGGACTTCCATCCTGCCTTCAACAACCAGGAAGTTGCAGGAAAATAGCCGAGATGAGACTACCCATGATTCAAAAAGCTGAAACTGAAGGTGAAAGGTTGGGAAGAATGGAGAAATCTCTCTACGTCTCCTCTCTTTCTATGTTTCACTGTCATCCTTGCTCCTTCCTTCCACTTCTAGTCACAGGTGCCTCCAAACAGAACTGGAAGCATGTAATCCGCCCAAATCCAGCCTCTTCCGAGGAGTGTAAAACCAGGAATGTTCTGTGGGGGTCACTGGATTAGACAGAATTCATGGTGGTAGCTTGGCTTGAGAGGCGGAATTAGCAGAGTAGGGGAAAAAAGGGAGAGGAGACCAAACTGGTTTTGTATTAAAATGAGCTTACCAGGTGGTCTCCCTCCCAAAAGTGGACACAGTGTGTCAAGTAATCTGAAAAGCCCCCGGGTGTTTGTTGCTCATTGGCCAGAGGCCTGGTAAAAAGAGAGAGCGAGGGACTGAGAGAAAGCGACAGAAAGAAAGGGGGGGTGGCTAGGGAGGTGGCACTGATGTGGCCATTGAGGCCTCAGTGAAATGTCTGTCAGGCTTGGTTTACCACAACCACAGCAGTGATTAGGCCTCTTTTGATGACAGGTTTAGTTTTCTGTCCATTGGCAAGAAAGTGAGAATGGACAAGAGGGAGGGGTAGGGGAGCGGGGTTGGGTTGCATTGGGAGACTTTGGGGGTGGGCGTTTACGCACTGTTGCAGGAAAACGGGAGGAGGTGGGGTGTGGGGGGTGTATATTAATGTCTTGCACCGGGGAGCTCCTACGTAATTTCCCAGCGGGTCGTGGGGTCAGGTTTGTATTTAGTTAGTGGTAATGATCTCGTTAGGGATCTGAATGGACCACCGTCTAAGCCCATTGAGGACAGCGAGTGTGCCTCCCCATCCCCCACCTCTGCCTGCCTTGTGTGGGCTTACACAGCCCGTGAACTGTGATTAATGGACTTCCAGGGCTTAATAACTTGCAAAACAGTATTAAACAAGGGAGGCCCCGGGACAATCGGAGAGGCTACCCAGGCGGAGTAGGAGGTGGCTGTAAACAGTGCCCGGCAACAATTGCAATGCATGGAATTAATTGAGATGGGCCACTCACAATGCTACAGCTGGCTAGTGGCAGGGAGCCAGGCCTGGGAGAAAAAAGCTTCACTGGTGCTTCCAGGTGGCCCAGACCAGGCCAGGCCTTTTCAGTTTTGTAAGTGTTAAAAAATAGAAGGGGAGAAAGGCTACATTTGTGATGGGGAGACAGTGAGAGGAAGCCATTGAGGAGAGACAAGAAAGAGATTAAAGAGTATAGAGGGTGATAAGCAGATAATGGGGGGGCACATTCAATGGAACAAGTAATCCTTGACATGCAAGCACAAATATGGAGCCTTTTGTCTCTTGTGTCTAATTCAAGCCAGAATGCGTAAAGTGGCAAAGCGACAATGGTGATCCACATTAACACAGTACACACAGACAGATAAAACACACTCATCTGTCCAAGTGCGCACACATACACAAACATTTCATCACAACGTCCCTTCCCCGCCCTTCCCACATCTCCCGGCCGCCTTATACTCTTTCTTTCCCACCCTTGTGCCCTCTTGTCTGGAAACAAATGATCCCAGCATGGAGTCATGAGTACTGATGTGTTCAGACCACCCTCCACTCTGTCACAGAGCTCGTCTTTTCTCCCAATCCTTGGTGTGCATTTTATGCCGGTATAATGCTTCTCAAATTTGTAAATATAAGCAATGGGGTCCACTTGTGCCAAGGGAAAAGCACTTTTTAATGGACATGGGAACTACGCTGGTGTATATTTGGAGAATGCTTTTTTGTTGAATGAATGAATTTTTAATAGACTAGTTTGCGCTCAGTGACGGATGTACTTTTTGAAATATATTTTTTGTATTTTCCAGAAAATCATTTGTCAAATTACATTTGAAAATGAAAACCATGAGATTACAGTGATTGCTATTGCAGAGACAAATATAATGCCAGCATGGTTTGTGTAAACAGAGAAATATGGCATAATACAGCAAAATTGCACAGTGTGTTTTCAATTATAGGTAATTATGAAACAATTTGGAATGCATTGGATTAAAATATCATAGGTAGTTTGTCCCATCATGACGCATGTGAGTGCAAATGTTGCACATTGTTTAGATTTAGATTAAATGACAATATTAAACTTTAACAAAACATCATGTTCAAATATAAATACAATTTCATTACATAAGGAATTGGTTTCCTATATTCTGTCTTGCTCCAATGAAAATCTAACTAAACTACAAAAAGAAAAATTGTTATTTACCACGGTTGTCTTTGGTTATATAAGAGGGAACAATGGAATAATTACATGTAACAAAAAAGCAGCAAATAGAGGAGGCTTAGCTGCTGCTGCTGTTTGACATTCTCTCCAGTGTATTTGGCTTTTCTCAACAGTGACTCATCTCCAAATGAGTGACACTGGGGTCATCCTAATCTGCTTTTCCTGCAGATCAGAGACGAGTTGGACAAAAGCTCACTTTTCTATTCACTCGAGTGTAGAAGTCCAATATCTCTCTAAAGTATTTGCCCAAACCCTTTACTTAATCAGCGGCTGAGAGGTTATTCAAAACCACAGTCTGATGCTACGTCCAAGTTTGTGTGTGAACGTGTGTGTGTATGTGAGCATAATGATTTAAAAACACTTTAATAGCCGTTTTTTGATATTAATTAATTAATTTTAGATCACACCATAGTTTATCTTTAAATACGTTCTACAAATTGTACTATACAAAGTTTTACACGTTTGTTTACAATGACATTTAATATGCGTGTGTGTGTGGGAATACACACTGTTGCATTATCTCTATCTCCCTCTCTCACCTACCAGCTGTCGCCCTTGCTCCCCCACCCACCTCACCCTCTCTTGCGTCAGGGTGTGGGTGCGGCGGGTGCGGCGGGGGCCTTGGCCCTGACGAGACCGAGAAGGGATCCACTGCTGTGCTAAGCCTCTGGCTCCCTGCTCCCTCCCCATCTCCTTGTATCATGAATAATGGATCAGGGAAATACATTTATCTTTTAATAGCCCCGGCCCCCTGGCTGAGACTGTTCAGTCTGCCCCAAACCGCCGCACAGGGCCGAGGTTTCTGAACACCACCCGTGATTGTCTCTGCTCCTTTTGAAGTTGGGTGCTTCTTAGTGTCCTAGAGATGGGTAATCAGGCTTGATTCTGGAAGGGTCAGGCCATCTTTTGAAGGGGCGGTCATCCTCCAAGTTCGACCAAGGAGCTCATGCTCTGTGTAAGAATGACTGTAATTTCATTGGACGAATTCACTGCCCAGTTTTGAATTTAATAGACTGCAAATGAAGAGATGAAGAGAGCATTTTGGTCGTGCTAGGAATAAAGTAGCAGGATTGTGTAAGAGTATTGTGTAATGCAAATTGCCAGCTGTGTGATAATTGTAAGGTAGAAATATTGTGTTTGGTTTATCCACAAGGGTTCTGTAATTGATGAATTTGTGAAAAAATAATAAAATAAATACAAAATAATTAGAAATGTGGGTTCAAACAGTATTTAATGATGCAATACACATTTGTCTTTTGAGCTCCTGTCTCAAAATTAAATACTGAATAAATTAAACAATACATATTTACCTTTCCCTATATTTTCTTTTTTTTTATTATAATGCTGAATTTTAAATAAACACAAAGGCACTAAAAAGATGCCATGAGCATAAATCAGCTTCTTAATGCGCTACGTATCGGTGCACCTTAATGTGGGAACAACAGCGTCTTTCTGTGTTTAACTAGGATCAGGAGGATTTCAGTCCAGCCTCCTCGTCCTCATTGCTCACACATCTGTATGTGTGGGCTCAGGGGAAGACAAGTATAGCTGTATACCTTAACCCTCTGTTTGTCTACGCTGATTTAAGGCTCAAGCAGCCCTCGATGCGACACCTGCAGTAACAGAAACAGGAGAGGGACTGATTCAACCCGCAGTGCAGAGAATCATCAGTGTAGTTCATTTGTAAAACAATTCACACGTTATATTTTTTATATTTATCAGTTATTTTTGCTTTTGTGCTTCAGTGTTACACAGGTTTGTTACATGAAGGCATAATTTAAGATATATATATATATATATGTGTTGGCAAATTATGTTTATTTCTGACTGTATCTGGTGATGCCCTCATATTTTAATGTGTATCTGTCATTGGTCACCTTCTGGTTGTTATGTTTTCTATGTTATTTATTGTTTATTTTATGTGTGGTATGTCTTATATTTATACATTTGTATTGTGTGTGTCTGTAAGTTTCTGTATTGAAAATGTATCATTTATGTAGTGGTTGTGCTTTATGTTGGGGACCCCCAAGAAAACAAGATGGTGCAGCTAAAATTTTAGATAAATATAATATAATATATGTGTTATATAACACAAAAAATTGGGATTATAACATAATATTTATTTTATATTTTATTTACATGCACACATAATTGTACAAATTACATTTTAGTTTTGGATCGTTTAATTTTGAAGTGTTTTAATAAAAGAAATAGAAGTGCATGTTTTGTGTCAAACATCACATGATTTCTGAATTATTCTGAAAGGGCTTTTTGTGCTATTTAAACACTAATTATATTTCATATGTCAGTGCCATGAGTAAAAAGACAACAACAATATTTTATAAACAAAAATGTATTACCCCATAACTTAGTGGCCAACATTTTTTTAATCTAAATTTTTTTTCAGGATTGTTGGTTCAATAGATGTTTATACAATACCAAGGCATAATTTGAGAGATTTTTAGATCAGATATTTAATATGACCAATTTATAATCAGATTATCACAATAACTGAAAAATATAGAGAACAAAACACACTCGAGTCACACTGAGGCTGACATCACTTTTTCAGCCAACAATAACAAGTTCAAGCACACACTTCTTCCCAACATGCGCCCTCCTCCATACACGCACACATACACACAACGTAACACACACTAACCTAAATCTCTACTCTCCATATCCGCACACACACCCATCCCCTCTTACCCACCAATCCCCTGCACCCAGAGCCTTGAAGCCGCCCGGGCTTTTTATGTAGTTTTGCGTGAGTTGCCCGGCGTTGGGGATGAGGCCTTGCTAGCGGCTGTATCTGGGTCCTAGCCAGCACCTCCTCAGCTCCCTGCTCTGCTCTATGGAAGGCAGAGAAGCTGAAAGCACCATTTATCATCACTTGTGTGGGCAGCATCACCACGGCAACGCTCAGGCTGGCAAATGCCACTGCTGTGAATACTAATGAGGCTCTTGGCAGGCCTGCGTTGGCGTCAATGGGGCCAGGGTTGTACTCTACGTGTTTGTGTGTGTGTGCGTGCGAGCCAGTGCTGGGCTCTAGGAGGGCTGCAGTAGAGGTAAACAGTCCAAAGGAAATCAATTAAGTGTTTCCACAGTGTTTGGCAAGCGCTCTAATCTTCCGCAGCACATTTAAAAATAAGGGCAGAATCTGCCTTTAATACCTCCTCTGCTTTCTGCATGACAATAAACAAGCAGGCAACAATAAACAGCCGAGCACAGCCGAGCTTGACTAAGTCCTCCAGTCTGTACTTTGAGAAAACACAAGTGAAGTCATTATTCCAGAGTTCTTTAGCTTTCTTCCCCATGCAGCATGTCTGTTTTTACCACAGACAAATTGTGTCATGAAAGGAAATGACAGCAATTATTTCCTCAAGGTTTCATATTCTAGGAACATAATGTTTATTAGGGAAACAATCTCAGATGATTTAAAGTTGTGTTGTGCCTCCCTGAATGGAGGCTGCAAGGCATTTGAGCTAATGTAATGAGTGGTGAATTGGGGCACACCTGCCTTTCTGCTATTGACACTAGCTTTTAGTTTCAGAGGGGCCTTCACATTGTCACCTGTCAGAGATGCTCTCTCTCCCTCTCTGTGTTTCTTGGTGACTCTTATGTTAGAGTGACGCTGTGAATAAATTGGGCTGGAGCATGCCTGCTTCGCTCTTTATTGATTCAGGCACTTTGATTGAGCAGGGATCTAATCAATTCTTCAGTAGTGAGACGCCAGAGTAAAATTATTCTTAGGCAAACCCTTCAAACGACTGTCATTAATTTGCCTCTTTACTGGCACTTGTTTGCTGGGAACGAGATGCGTTTTGGGCTTCCTCTGTCTATTAGCGGGGTTGTGCTCCTGGGATTTTCATGGGCTGCTAAGCTTAGGGGGAGGGAGAGAATGTGTGTGTTTGTGTTTGTGTGTATGAATCTGTTTATGTGTATGTGAAAGGGGGGAGAGGTTGGGCACACTATGCTTGCTCATCCTTACAGAGTGACTTATTAGTGCTAATTGGGAAGGACAGTTCAAACAAGCACAGAGGAGTGGTTGTCACACAAGCGTGACATGAGTGTAGAGAGGCAGGCAGTGCCGGGTGCTCTTCCCAGCTTCAGCCCTCCTTTTTCCCAAAGCCAGCCCTCCCTGTGTCTCCTCCTCTGTAGTCCCCCCCCCCCCCCCCCCCCCCGCACCCACCTCCTGGCTGTCCCTGGCCCCCGGCCTGGCCCTGCAGAGTGGCCACAGAGTGGGCTCTTTGTCTGGACACGGCCATTAGCAGTCAGCGGACTTCAGAAATGTGAGCGGGACAAGGCAGTGGACAGAGGCGCAGACAGAAACACGGCTGTCTGAGACACTTAGGAAGTCAACAGCTGACGGAAGGGCCAACACAAAGGAGGTGCTGCTGAACCACAGGAGCGTGATCTGCATCCAATATAGACCTCCCTCCTTTTGCTTGTCGCACACGCAAACAGCTACACTAACCCACGCACACAAATAATGCACTTAACATAGCCTGATGTGCTACCGAGGAAGGCAAAGGAACACACAAGACTGCACACAGATGTGAATGTGCTACATCAGCTCCTCCATTAGCTGGTAGAGAAGATGCACTGACACCACAATATGATTGGATAGGCATCCCTTCTGCCCTAACCCTCTGGTTAATGATGAATCAACCGGTGGTGCATCGACACTAAGACCTCTTTCCTGGAAAATGCTCCATACTTCTATTTAGCGTGGTTTTTGCTAAAAGATGCTAATTCCAATGATTATTTAGTACCATAATAGCTGCAATTATATTCCGCACAAACTGATATAAGGTGTAAGCACCAATTAGTAACTGGTCATTATCTTAAGCATTTAGTGCAGGGAGAGTAAAGTAATAGGCAACCATTCAGTAACCCTTGCTCAGAAAAATGACTGCATAGTGCCTCGGTAATTAGCTGAGCCTGTTTGCCTTTAGTCTTGAAAGTGGGTTGTATATTCACTAACCTGCATTACTGCTTATTGCTAGCAGTCACATGTCCCTATAATAGAGACAGCCTTGCTATTAATGGGCGGTGTGAGGACTGTGTCATATTTTAATTATTCTCTATTTGGATTTGACAAGAGGACACTTTCAATGAAGTGGCCCTTTCTATGGAAATACATTTTCATGTACCTGTATGTGTTATTTAAAAAAATGAACACATGAAATGAAACCAAATATTGCTATAAAGATGGTATCAAAGGGCGCCTAATAAGCCACATTTCCATACAAAAATGCGTTTAATGCCCAGTTGAAAAAAGGCGGCTTCATGACAATAATAAAGGAAAATTGTAGAATATATAAAAAGCCCTGTGTGTTCAAATGGTATGTAATGGTGATGGCCTGGGCTCTGTGCTGTGTGTGTTTGCTTTCTCAAAGCCACGCCAGCGAGGATCACAAGAGCTGTATCAAAGCACTCGGCCACCATGCGAAATGTCTTCTCGCAGCAGGGGGTTGTGGGATTGTTGTCGGCATCCCAACTCTCTTTGAATGTCAGCCTCACTAACAGGGCAGTTGGCCTACACGGCACTGCTGACAACACAGCTACTTTCAACTTTTATTCTTTAATTCCCCCCCCTTTTTTTTGCCCACAGCGCCTCTCAATGGCAAAGAAGAAGACAGACGCATAAACTATTCTGTATTCACTCTAGTGAAGACACATCGTGTGTGTAGGTGAACATGTGTTGAGGTGAACACGGGGTCAGTGTGTTTTATTTCGGGCGACGTATGCCGTGTGATTTTTTTGTTCGTACTGACACATACTGGACTTTTGGAGCATATTCGCTTAAGAGTATCCAGACAGCTGAGCACAACAGCTTTGCACATAAATCAAGCACACCCCAACACACTGGGCCTGCCTAATAGATGTTTAACTAAACCCCCTCATTTCAAACAGTTTGACCCCGCCTCGCTAAAACACAATGTGAGAACTCCCCGAGGATTAGGCCCTGACCTCGCAGGGAATGGAGGGAATGGCCCACACTGGCTATAAAGGAGCCTGCCATTGTGCTGTCCAGGCATGGGGGAGGACAGTGTGAGGCAGATACATGCCAGTGGGTGGAGATAGCCTTGTTGTAACGACATCTTGATGGAGCATCTTTCCCACCCACCGGAGCAGTGCCGGCTCTGTATGTATTTTAATGAGGCTTTGTGTCTGCCCACATATAGCCCCTCTACTGACAGGGAACGTGTTAGCAACATGCTCACCCTTTGTCACGGCACCCAATCACATAATCGACTGCTCGGCTAGATTTATTCTCTTGACTCTACGTGTGTGTGTGTGTGTGTGTGTGTGTGTGTGTGTGTGTGTGTGTGTGTGTGTGTGTGTGTGTGTGTGTGTGTGTGTGTGTGTGTGTGTGTGTGTGTCTATATGTGCAGGGATGTAAATAGTAAGAGTGACCTTTTACAGACACAGCACTGCATAGTTGGCATGGCTTGTAAAGCTCCTGGGGTGAACTACAAAAAACCCCTGGAGCTTTGTGAGTGTCTTTATAGATCCTTGCATGTGTGTGTGTGCACAGGCATGGTAGGGACTAAATAGGAAACTTTAACAAATCCATCATTTAAAAAGCGTCACCGTGACAACAAAAGTTCTTTTACAGATGCTTGTCCTGAAGATGAATTTCCCTTTTATATTGAAAAATCAAAATGATAATTTTTACTTGTGAAGCGCAGTCTTTCATTCCAAAGTGCCCTCAGTGAGAACTCAGTAAAATGCGTTCATCATGTTGGGCGGGGGTGACGAAAAGGGGGTTAATTTTATTTTCTTAAGCTGGGATATGGTAGGTCTGGAGGATCCAATTGTGTGGCAGGATGGAATTCTGAATTTATTTTCTTAGTTACTGACCTTGATCAGGGAGCTGCAGGGTCAGAGCCTCTCCAGTCTCTATTGTGGGCTCCAATAGAATGTTAATGAATTGGTGCACTGAAAATGAATATTAAAACGCAGACCCCCTTTTCAGCGCCCAGTCAGACTGCTGTGGCATGTTGAGTGTTTTGGTGGCTGGATATGTGGAGTCTTCCAGTAGAAATTCTGGGTGGGAAAACCATTGGGTCTATTTGTAGCAGGGAGATGTTTTTGTCCAACCACACCAATCAGGAGAGGGAGGGAGGCTTGAAGATAAACGTGAGATTTGTAGGTGTGTATGGAGGAGTGTCACTTGGCCCACAATTGAGCTCTGTGTGATCCTGAAGGTTTTTCTTGGGGAGCACAATGGCCCATTTAGGGTGCACCCAGTGCGGCCCCGGAAGTGCTTCATTTTGTTTGGGAGGACAGCTGCACAGCTCTGTTTGTCTTCCCCTGCCTTTTGATTGGCCTGGCATGCTTAAGAGGGGCATGAGTACTGATTGTTTCAAACAGAACCTGGCATGCTATCAGCTGGGAGGATTGTTTACTTGGGGGGGTGAGCGGGACAAAGTCAACAAAGAGAGCCAGGAGCCAACAGTGGCTCTGGAAGCTTCCAGAGCCGGTCTACAAAGGAAACGCGCTTCTATACAGCACCTCCAAGCCACCGTGAATATTACAAATAGCAACACAATACTCATCTCTCTAGTGCCATCGCAATCAATGGCTTTTGTAGTCAAGTATAAACCCCACTGAGCCAGAATGGGCTCCATAACATCAGCAGCCACCGGAGGACGGATCACATGTTGAGAAGTATGAATATTAATTATTACATAAGAAGAGGCAGTCAATCAGGGATGGTGGAGGGCTGCAGTCATGACTAGGGGGCACAAGGTCCTCAGCATCATTCATACACATAGTAAGTAGCAATACAAATGGATGCTTTCTCATGCATTGTTTATCAAGGATATTTATCAGTGTATTTACAAAAAAAAGATAGAAACCAAAATTCTACATTCTGCAAACAAGATAGATAAATATATCTTAAAGAATGTAAGAGTGGTGATCTGAGAAGAACTCTGAACTAAAAGAGTGCCTCCAATTCAACCATGATTTGAATAAATCTAATTACTAGTTAGAAGCTAAAGTTACGATTGCATTTATTTACCTATCAAAGGAAGCGGCATATTTAATGTCGTCTAGCTGAAAGGTTGAGCTGAGTTTCACCTTGCATTTGGTGTCTAAATGGGAAAAAAAAGGGTTATGCTTTTTGAGTTTCGGCTGAATAGAACTAGATCCCAGAATTAATTTAGCCACGTCTATTTTTCTTTCACGGCCCGCCGCTGAGTCCCTCTATACAAGGATGAGTGAGTTGTGGCCTTGTGCTAGCCTCCATCTCCCTGAAAGAGGGAAGGGAGAAAAAAGGCAGTAAATAAAAAAAACGTGTCTTGGAGTTGCTTTTCGGTGCCTCTCCATCTTCCTCATTTTGAAGCAGCTGTGCAAAAAATGTCAAAAATTCAGAGTGTCCTCTTTTATATACCTTTCTGTCAAGTATTTCTTTTTTCCCTCAGGTTCAGATGGAAACCAATGTCTGATGACACATCTGAGGTACTCTAAAACGACCCGGAGAGAAAGGGAGAGAAGTTAAAAAAAAAAAGAGGAAAGAAATTAGTGTGTCTTTGTGCTTCCCTCTGCGTGTATGTGTCTGTTTTTGTGCGTTTGCTGAACACACACGGTGCAGATGTCCATGCTGTGGATGGTATTGCACACTGTTCAACATGCCTAAAAAAAAAGGGGATTTTCCCTCTTTGTTTCAAATTTCACAGGCCGTCCAAATGGGCACAGACATCCTTCCAAAATAAATAAATAAACGGATGTATCAGTGGCCAACATCTGCAGATTATGATTAGCATTTGGAAATTGCGTCCTTGAATGAGATTTGGATGTCAGTCTTCTTTTATGCGCGTGGCTCCTATTCCGGGGAACTAGAGGGTAGCGCTTTGTCCTTAAATTGGCTACAATTTGGAGGGAGAAAGAAATCCTCTTCTCTCTCTTCCCCTCTGCCTGTTATGATGTGCCGTCTGAACAAGAAAGAGACACTATTAATTGTGTTGAATATGAATAGCTGTATTTGGTTAACCAGTTTCAAAGGAAATTGGCCCAAAGGAACTTCTTTCCCTCTTCTTCCCCATACTGTCTGTCCCTGCTTTTTTCTTCTCTCTTTATCAAGATTTTTTTCTTCCCTCTCTAATTTTACACTGAGCGCGCTGGCTGCTTTAGTGCGGCTGCATTATCTTATGTATTCAGCTTTCAGCTCCTCTCCCTCTCCCGATGAGGCGAGGCTTAATTGGGCTCCGGCTTTAAAGTCTGTAGAGCTCTCCACTTGCTCATAGAAACACATTCAGGGGCTGCTCATTCACTTCGAGTATGTGTTAGATGTACAAATATTATTTACTTTTATACTCCAAATCAAAAGGCACACACTTCCTGCCTCTCTACACACAGTCCGTGCAGGAGAATTCACAGTTCAATTCACTTCATGTTTTTTTTTTCTTCTTCTCTGCCTCCTTCGTCGACCGTATTACAAGACTGTGCTGCTGCTTGACGACAAAAGTATTATTTAAAAGGGCTGTTTCATTACAATGTAGTGGTATTGTTGATAAGGAAATATTAACAACGCTTGTAAAAGACGGTAATTATTACACTGCCTTGCGGTGGCATGGAAACTGGAGAAGCTACCATTTGTAACTCTTATAAGGAAATACAACTATTTTTACTTCTATTCAAACAATTTAATTCCACTTTTGTAAGCCATAATAATGTGTTTCTCATTCAAATGTCATACTATTTCAACATAGTGTTTATAATGCACGAAACAACAGAGAAATATTATTGTGAAATCCAATTAAAGGATGAATAAATGAAATGAAAACAAAGTTGAAAAGGAAGGTTTCAGCTCTTATAGATCAGGCAAAAGGGGAGCGGCTTTGTGCACACACACTCCTCCATTCCTCACAGCTAAACAACCTGAGCAATTAGCTGCACCATTAGAGCCTGGAGAAGGAGGAAAGGAGATGATAAGAGAAAGATTTTGCAGAGAGAGGAGGCGAGAGGGAAAGTCACACACAGAGGAACTTGGTGGTTCTTGTTCTGCGGCGAGCCCCCTGTGCTGTTATGTGGAGTGCATCGATGTTGAGGCCATTTCGGGCGGGACCTGATGAACTGCCGATGAACAATTTTGCACTTCCCTCAGACCTGAGCTTACATACAAACTCCTCCTCATTAGTTTTGTCACTTGTGCCAGGCACAGGAATAAATGAGACCACTATCAGCTGCTGCCTTGATAAGCTGCCTTATCTCATTAGGTTCCACATCAAAGTTAATCAGAGATGGGAATAGTAATTGGCCGACTAGACAATGCCACAGATCATGGGGGCTTTTGTAGTGTATGTCATCTCCAAAACATCAGCGGGCTGGGGCTGGAAGATAGGGTGCATCTGTTGGAGAGAGAAGGAGAGAGAAGTGTGTGTGTAAGGGGGAGAGTGGGAGTGAGAGCTGGGAGTGAGTGTGCATGATGAAGAGCAGGGGGTGAGAGAGAGCGCAAGAGAGGGAAAGGGGATGAGAGGGGAAAGGAGTAATGGCAGAGGCATAACAAGCAAGCTGCTCAGAATTAATGAGCTTACCCAATAAGAAAAGAATAACCAATCAGTGTGTGTTGGGCAAATATAATTTGGGAATAATTGCTTGATTGCTTTTCTATAGTAGGCTGATTTGACCACACACAAGAACTGAGAATTAAGATGTCAAGACAAGAATTAATTTGGCAAGCGAGGGCACACAAATGTTCCTCTCGCTCCCCACTCAGGCGGCTTGGGAGGCAGCAGAGCCGCGAGTTGGAGCGCACTAATGATGAAAACACAGTGGTAGATTGCGTATTCATTTCCCTGTCTCTATTTTACATAAAAAGAGCCACGGCTAATGCCACAGATGTTGGGATATCATACAAAAAAAAAAACCTGTGCGTATGCTAACACATTTAATTGGCATTTTTGCATATTCCACTCCATTGTTGATGGCTAGTTGCAGCTGATTGTTCAGTTTGTGTCCTCATTGATTTCAGTGCCTTTTTTTTTTTGAGGGGTAACTGTCTGGGGATGGTAATTGGTGCGTTTTGACGCTTCCCACCCCCAAACAGTGCTTATCCTGAAGTCTTCTCCCCTCTCTCGGTCGCCAATTCGTGAAGGCTTAGAGTGTGTCTTTCATTACTCGCTACCTGCTTTGAGAAATCAGTCTCGACCTCACTCACACACACTTGTGTGAGAGGCAATGAGGAAATGTTTTTGTCCTCTAACAAAGTGCCGGTGGTCGGAGTAACACATTAGAGAATAACCGACTAGAATACAGTGAGGAGAAGAGCAAAACAACACCCACCCTAGGACCCTAATGGCCAGCTGCACCCTGCTAATGATACACACACATACACGCACACGTATGCGCACACACTAACACAACCCCGATGCTCCATTTCCATTACATGGCACTGTATAGGGTCTACCGATGTATACATGGCAGGAGCTTATTAATAGTAATCACAGGGCATGATGCAGGAAATAATCTAACATTAGAGCCACATTTGGACTGGATTCAGCCGACCCCCATTCAATTTAGATTTGAATAAGAAATATATCCCAACCTGACCACATGCATATGAATCACCACATATATTTGCTCCCACATGTGTCTGGTACTTAGTTCCAATTAGGCTGAAAACAGTGCTGCTGTGTCGGAGGCTGCTCACACCGTCTCAGTTATCACCTCTCTGCAGGTTCCGCGGCTGAGGCTATTCATTTTCCAATGTGTGTGTGTCAGCGTGTCAGGGTGTGTATGTCCGTGTGCATGTGTGCATTGACATTATTTGAGCGGTGAGGTAAGTAAAGGGAATAAATAAGCAGGCAGAGGTCCTGTCATGATGATGTTATTGCCGCCCTGGGTTTGCTTGCGGCATTATGAGGACAGGCACACTGCCATATCCCTCACTGTCACATGCACACACACACAAACACACACACACACACACACACACACACACACACACACACACACACACACACACACATACACTCAAACACACACATGCCTGCGTGCTGGGGATCTAGGGCACATGCTCTAGGTAAATTTGCTTTGATCCGCATTGCACCTAATTGAGTCACAGGCAATGTCTCTATTCCCACATCAAGGAATTTGAAAATGTTAGATTATTTGGCTGGGGGATTAAACCTCATTTTCGTGTGTTACGCATTAACCTATTAGGCTGGTTCATCTGCATTGCTAATGCCCCGATGCAGACAGCTGTCACTGCCCTGGAAAAAAAACATGATCATGCAATCCTTGAATGAGTGATCCCTGCACCGATTAGTGGCAGTGAACTTCGCTGAGCCCAAGTGATAAGGCTGCAAAATTCCCAAGTTGCCAATAGCTCCGAAAATTATCAGACTGTAGGCAAAGGAGAAATTGTGCCTTCCGGCTCAGGGGCTTCAATCCAGGGTTTGCCCAGATTGACATTATTTAAAGCTATGGAAATGGGCTCTGGCTATCTGGAGGATTGCTAGAATAAGAAATTTCCCAGCAACATTTATGAATACGCTGACAGGAGGGGATAGGGGCAAAAAGAAAAATACGTATATATATAAATATACTGTGTGCATTCTCGAAAAAGCAATTTTAGGGTAATTTCATGATTTTATGATCTAATCTAGGTAAATAAATAAACAGATATGTGTGGAGGGAAAACCCATATGGCTGTAATATTCTTAAACGACCTCAGCCATCTTTACTGAGAAGCTACTTTAACAGGAATCACTGTGTACTCTATGTTTGGACAGAGTGCATTGTTTTCTAACCTGATGCAGCAGAAATGGAAACAAAATCCCTTCAAAAGCCTCCCGTTGTTTTGCCAGGACATATTGGAAGTGCAATGGTCTGAATGTTGGGCTACATGGAGATTGTATTAAATGTGTTGGTCAGTAAAATGAATCTCTTAGTAGTTTCAGCTTGGGTGCATATTTTGTAACACCCCTGCAACGATGCCTCCATAGTGGACAAACACGCGCACTGCTGGAACATCAGCCCTTTTTAGCATGCACAAGCACTAGTGAAGTGTGAATGTGGCCATTTTGCATAGCTTAACACAAGTGTGCACACTGGTCGACAAAAGCATCGCGCGTTGTAGGAGATGATGTGCGCATGTGAACACAACACGTTTATTTATCTGTCTTCGAGTGTGTACGCGTCCGTGAATGGATGAGTGTGTTATCGTCACCTATGAAAATGCTGAACGTAGGGTGGAACACTGCCCCTGAGTGCCTATTCAAATGAACACAAACATCAATCGCTGGCCGGCCCCTCGTGTTCCCAGCCTTGGAGGGTGACACTGTAGTAGTCACGCACATGCTCCACCCAGGATGCTTCTGTGCTGTTTTAATGAGAAGCAGAACATTAATCCTGTCCCGCTGTTTATTGTGTGTTTTTTTTAATTATGTTTTTTTTTCCAGTTTTGTTTAAGCGCTATGCAAATGAGGTATATGCATGTATGTGTGTGTGTGTGTGTGTGTGTGTGTGTGTGTGTGTGTGTGTGTGTGTGTGTGTGTGAGAGTCTCAGGGCTGTGTGAATGCGGTACTGGACACTTCAGCGTGCCTAATGGATGCAACTTCATTGGATACGGTCATTATCATGGATGTTCAAGAGCATTGTGACCTCACATTATCACAATAGATCCCCTACTATTCTCATCCTCCGTCTAATTATGTATGGGTGTTGGGCACAGTGCACTATACCCGCAACATCCACCTCGCCAAGGTCTGATTTTTATCATGGCCGTTTTTGTATGCTTATTCCAAATCTGTGACTGAGGCATCAGCCTAAATATTGTAGTTTATGGTATGGGTAATTCCGAAGTGAAATATAAGTCTTAACCTCAAAATTCAGATTCTAGCGAGTATAAAAGCTAGTGTTGCGCCAACTCTACATATTGCCTATCGGTAACCCAGCGGCTGCAGCCTGCATGTGGGGAGTCCCGGAGCACAAAGGCTAATCAATGTCAGGGTGGAAGCGGAGAATCCCCTGGCCCACCCTAGTCTTTGTGTACATTGTAATGAGCGCTGACATAATCCTGCGGATTTTCCTGGAGGCCAAACCTTTGCCACCCCCATCAGGCCTGGGGTCTCTGCTCCGATCAGGAGGCTGCCCGAGGGGAAAAAGGCAGAACCACAATGCCCCCCGACCCCCATGAGACACTTACATTTAGGGAGGGTTTGAAGCTCTATGTGATTGAGCTAGTAACCCATTTTAATCCTATTAACACTAGCCAACAAAAGCTAAATCTGCTGCAGGACAGGCAGGGCTGGGGCAGGGAGGCTGTGCTGCGGAGAGAAACTGGGGGCTGGGAATATAGCAGAAGATACTGTGGAAATATAGAAATTGTGCAGCAAAAAGAAATACAAAAATGCAGAATTGAAAAGCCTGCCCTTAAGGGTATTTCTTTTATTGTAGGAAAATACATGGGGAAGCACGAAACAAAGGACAACAAGAAGAACACAAGGAAGAGACAGAAAAGAACAGGAACAAAAAGCCTCTTTGTGCCAACACAGCCTCAAAGAGGTGGACCACCAATAGCCACTGTCAAAGATACACAAGGTTAACTCATTCAGCAAACATCCATCTTGCAGCTTGAAGGACATGTTTTTGGCAGAACAGGGTAATAAATGTAGAGCAAAGAGCAGAACAGGAAGTGAGTCCAGTGCCTTGTGGGTGTTGGTACCTCGAGGTTGAGGGAACAAAATCCGGGGAGAATCTCAATGCACTTTTGTTTTGGGTGCATCATGGGGCAGAGGGGCCAAGTATGCTGGTGGTCCTTGCCCTAGCCCCATCAGAATGGGAAGGGTTTTACACATCTAGTGTGGCAGCTTAAAACCCCCCATTGTAAGAAACAAGAGGGGAGTGACAGGGCCCATACAGACAGAAAGTGTTCTTTAGCCAAACAGGGCAGGATATGACTCTTTAAGGGGCAGGGGGGTGAATGAACAATAACTTGCGTGAAGAATGAAACCCTGTGTAAGGAACACTGATACTGCGATTCCTCACTAGGTGTCTTCTGTCATCGCTCATCGCTGCGCTCTGTGCTCCGAGATATTCCCCTGCTCCACTCCCCAGCTCCTTCTCCTGCCGCCACGGCTCCCATCACCATTTCAATTTGTCATACTATTGGCCTGATGTGGCAGCAAAAGCTATATATGTATGATTATAATTGTCAGTGTGGGGTCTAAATGATGAGGTATGATATGTCATTACGGCAGTGCGGGGTAGTCTTTGACATGGGTCATTAGAGACAGGAGCCTTAACCAGAGAGGCGTTAGGCCATGAACCAAAACTCCAAGGGGAATAGCGGGCACCCCTGTTCATGGATCCAACATCATTATTTAGAAACAACAACGCATAAAAACCCCTCTCCCAGTGGAGTATCTCCGGTGCGGTCTGGGAAGTGTGCATAATCAGCGAAGTGAGACACTGGATTGGCCGACTGGTGGAGACAGACAGTGAGCTCCTGTGAACCTCCTGTGAGGTCTGCCCTTCTCTCCTCCCAGGGCGAGGGCCTTTAAGCATCCTGAGATCCTTCTCTGAGACGGGCCACGCTCTCCGTAGCCCGCTATACATTTATGTATGGGTCTGACCTTTCCTATAATGAGTTCACATCATAACCATTGACCTAAAACAAATTCACAAATGTTCTCCAGTGCTGAGGTTAAGAAAAAAAGCGTAAGTGTGAGAAAGGAGAAAGTAAAAAAGAAAACGAAAGAGCATGCAGAGAGTGCGATTTACCATGTTTTTGTGTAAAAGTCCCATTTTACATGCATGTTAGCTTGGGGCTAACTAGAACAGCTCATCTGCGTGACTTTGATGTATGATGAAGATACACTAACTTACTTGTAATGTTTACATTGCATTAGGTTAACACATGGAGGCCATAAGTACATGATCACTTGAAATACTATATATTTTATATTTTACTTACCCTGTATGTGTGAAGTAACTGTTTTGTTTCGATAGAAAACGTTTGTAAATAACACAACTATTACTAAAAATGCATTATTCAAGAAGGTATGTCGGAAAAATGTTGATTTTCTAACCTTGGTTTTGACAAAAACCTTTTAATCAGTCAGGTTTTTGTTCAGTTATTGGCTTTTGTTAGAAGGTATATATAAAAAATCAAGTTTTATCATTGTTTTAATAAAAAATGCAGGTAAGATTGGGTATTTAAAATTGTTCTAATGTCTTTGTGAGAGCAATTAAGGCGAATAAAAATTAGATTTGACGTTAAACTTGGAACCATTAAGAAAGCTATAATACTAATTTTATGGGTCAGAATAAAAAACGAATAAATCCCAAATAATTAAAGTTTTTTTTAATGATTTCAGTATGCATAGTTTTAGCGTTAATTTTTTTAATGACTTTTATAATTGTGATTTTACTCTTTTTGGCAAAACATTTGTTACCTATCAAGAAATTCGATTGATTTTTTTTTACCCAAGTTAATGTTCCTTCAAAATGCCACATTTTATATTATTATACATTAAGCCAAGATGCCACATAGTCCACTAAGTAATAATATGATTACATCTTGTGGACACACAGGCTTTATGATATCAAATAGTCATATCTGAAAATGATTCCAGTAAATCAAAAATGGTGTCTAAAATAATGTGTGCTTGTGTGAGGTTATGTGTGTGTGAGAGAATAGGAGAGACACAGAATAAATATCCTCTGTGGACCAGAGTGAATGTGGGCCTCTGAGAGAATACCTTGACAACCTAGTGTGTGCCCTGCTCACAATAGAAGAGGCCACCCCATCAGTTACTATTGCAAATTCAACCAGGGGAAGTGAGCTTGGAGGAATTGCTTGGCTATATTGGATATCACCTCCTGGCTACAGGTATATGATAAGCACTTATCTGTTTGCACTAACGGAGCACAGGCATTCAGAGGCTTCGTTCCTTCCTACTGGAGGATTTTTTCCATGTGCACCCTCCAACACACACAGGCACACACACACAGGCACACACACACACACACACACACACACACACACACACACACACACACACACACACACACACACACACACACACACACACACACACACACACACACACACACACACACACACACACACACACACACACACACACACACACAAATGTAGCACAAATGTTTACATCCCAGATAATATAATAATATCTCCACACAATGGAAAGAAAGGCAGCAAAATAAGTAGCTGCCAACCCTGCTCCTCACCCCGGCTCATCCTTCTCATAATTAGCTCTCTTGTGCCGTTGTGCGCCGCACACAGTCGTCACAAAACAAGTGCTTCATGGGAGGAGGCATTTATCAACATTTCAATTTACTGTGTACAAAAAGGACATAAGCTGCACATTCTCCTCTGTTCATGGACAAACTCTTTTAATTCAGCGAGGAAGCAAGCAGGTTTTCAGCACACGCGGCCAGACAAGCGTATCACAAATAGTGCCAGGCAGGCAGATAGGGGCTCATAACAAGAGATCATCAGTAATTTTCAAAAGTACTGAGTTCCGCCGCGAACGGCGTTCAGCGGGTCAGAAAGTGTACTTGACAGGAAATATGCATACTGAGTGGATCCTACTCCCCTGCTTTTCATTTGCATTGTGTATTGATTTTTTTGGTCCCATTTAATACAATATTATGTGTGGGTCTACGGCGGCTTTTACGTGTCTCTAGAGTGGACCTGTTCCATTGGAGGCTTAATGATAATTGCAGCTGGTAGAGGCAAGCTCAGGCAGATTTCATTGCAGGGCCATCAGGGCCCTCTCGCCCACCTCTACTTCCATTCCCATACCCCCTCCTTATGTTAAACACACACACACACACACACACACACACACACACACACACACACACACACACACACACACACACACACACACACACACACACACACACACACACACACACACACACACACACACACACACACACACACACACACACACACACACACACACACACACACACACACACACACACACACACAAAATGGTGGAGAAGGAAGGAATGTATCAAGAGAAGGGAAAAAAAAACCAATGTTGATGATTTTTAAAGCAATCACCAGCCCCCTTTGACTATTTGTCATCGTGTGCGACTACAATGACATTTTATAGTCTGAGGAAGGTGCTCAAAATCCTTTGGGTTGCTTCTATTCTTCCACAAATAACCTTTTCTGGAGCGTACACTGAGTCTACAATGCAAAGATTAACAGAGAGCTGTCAGCTGCTGCAATGCAAATCACCTTTCCCCTTCTCCCAGGAGAACATGATTAATGCCATTATTGTAATACAATTGGTCACTATGTGGCTTCCTTTGAGAAAAATAAAGTCAAATATGTAACTCCCTAATAACATGATACTTATCGCTAGGGCTGGCTTATAAAACTGTTAAACCATGACACCAAAACACACAAATCATATTAAGGTCCCGGTCACGCTCCCCGGCTCTCTCTCCCACACACCCACACTGAGGTTAGAGATTATTAAGCTGTCACAGACAGTGGGAGTGATAAGCGGCTATTTGGTCTACAAATTAGGCATAATTAAGGAGACATGTTGCCAAACAGAGGCAGCAGATATCTTCATCTGGCCTAAATATGACAGCATCCCCAGCCCAAGCCTGGATTTACAGAGACAAATCAAACTGGGGATGAACTCAGGTGTTGGGGAGCAGATAGTAATGCCTGTGTGCTTTAAGTCTTTCTCTGTGTCTCGCTGGCTTAAAGGAATCCGAACAAAGTTGTATATCTAGGGAGAAGGCCGGCGTCGTAGATGGCAGTCCCCCTTTTTTTTGTTACAGGCTTAATGTTCATCCCTTGTTTATATCTACAGCCACCAACAGACATGCACAAACATTAATGAGATTAAGAGGAAGCGCTGTGCAATATTTATTAGGCTAGACAAACACTTCTGGGCTTTAGTGCGCTGGAAACAGGGCTCTCTCCAGGGGCCGCCGTTGGCACAGGCTGCCCAGGCAGGAGAGGCAGATGTCTCCAATTGCCAAGAGGATCTGCCTGCCTGCCACCCTCAAGATTGCTGCTCCACTTCTCCACACAACTTTAAAATACACTTGATGTATATGGGAGTGTGGGTGTGCTTTGCATGTATATGCGCGCCCCATCAATTTCTCTCCCTCCTTTTCGTCGGCTCCTCTTCGTTTAAGTTAATGCCTCCCTAGTTTGAATTTTTGTATTTTCTCTGTGCCCGCTCTTATAACTAAAAAATGCAAATGTGTGGATTGTTGTGATCGTTGATGAGGACCTCTTTTGTGTTGTGTGTTAACCTCCATTAGGCAGGATTACAGGGACAGAGGCACACTGGCATTTGGTCAGTGTCGCAGTGACAGCACTTGCTGCTGGAATGCCCGGCTGTCACACAGGGCTCTATCACTGGGCTTTCTCTCCTCCGAGTGTGAACTAATAAGCCTAGAAATTACAATTGCCTCCCTGCTAAATCCCTGATAGGCGGAAATAATGATATCAGTGCCCTGCTAATCTTCTTGGCTTGCTGCTTGGCATCAGCCTATTGAGGCACCAGTCATACTTGCGTCTGATGAGATGAATTTAATCTCTCTGTCCGTAATGACAATAGGGGCCAATTTAATGTTATGGATGATATTTGTCAAGGTTCTGTCTTTATTTCTCCTCTTTTCCTGCACGTACCCAATTTGACACTTACTGTCAAGGTATCAGGACACTTGGACATTAGCTAAAGCAGACACAGATAGTAAGTCTTTCTTAATTTTCTCATTTCATAGAGAAAGGAAACAAGTTGCAGTTTTTGAATTTAAATGGATACTACCGCTAAAGTAATATGATGTTACATTTACTGACAGAGTTAAGCAGATACAACCAGATTTCCGTTTTTTAATTTCTCTGCTGCGAGCTATTACCCAATTCTGCGGGGCCATTCAGTGCTCCATAGTGTCATTACAATCCAAAATACATTTGACAACGTTCAGCATTCTCACAATATTAATGCATTTCATTATGAGGGATGTATATCATCACAAAGGCATGTGTGCTTCCTTCAGGCATCATTAATTTTCTCCAGGGACGAGCGGTAAGATTCTAAGGAAAAGACAAACTTATATAAAATGTGATCCTTTGATAGCAGAGGTATCCAAGGACACTGTTCCAAGAATACCACCAATCATGTCTCTGCTAGTTCCTCACTATACTTTAGACCACGTAGCTATTGTTATGATGCATGAAGGTCACACGACAGTAGCAGCAGTGACCTGTTTGGTGAAACAAGAATCGAACAGCGAACATTTGCTAAGTGTTCTGGAGAGTCCAAGAGTGGAGATCTTTCTGACTCCATTTACAGATAAGTAGTAAAATATATTATGATCTGCTTAAATATTCCTGCATTTTCTCTACAAGCAGCACAACCTAACCTCCGTACTGTAAACTGCTAAAATGTCAGCAGTGAATTGCCTTCTTTTTAGTTACTTATTCACAGGCGTGACATTTTTACTGTGAACTTAGCCATGACATGAAAAGATGAAAAGATAAGGATTTAAAAAGGAGACAGACTTGATGCAGTTTTAAAAACAAAATTTCATATTGAGGTGTAAAAAAAGGTCTTTTTACAAAATACTTTAATGGAATTAGGCAATAATTCCTGGGAACGATGTCAAAAGGATACCACATTAATTGTGTTATTGCATTAAACACCATTTTATGAATCTATTTGTTGTAAATGGGACAATTACTGGGGTGAAGTTAATGTCCAACTTTCTGTGCATCACTTAAAACCTTTATGACGAGGAAATGGTGTAGACTCCCCCTTATAATATTAGGAACATATATATATATATATATATATATATATGATCTCGCCTGTTACAGGGGAGCTTTTAAAATATCAACCGGCTTTCCAAAAAATGCGTGAAAAGTTAGTTTTACAATGTTAATTAACAATATGGTTAAAATTTCTACACATTAATTTAAGTAATAAGTGCTGGACAATAAATGTGATCACAGAATAAAAGGAAAAAAATCACAGATGGAAACAAGGCTACAAACTAAAAAATAAAAGGAATATTGTTATTGTGCAAGAGTTATAGTTTGGATATCTACCTATAAATTAAATATTGTGCAATCTGCAATAAAACTACTAAAAACGGCACATGAAACTTTGTGGTAGCTAAAGTATATACCGGTATTAAAGTGATACCTTTATGGATCATTCCCGCAAAGCATCTCTGTCCCCTGTCCCTGAATGTGTTTTACTGTGTTAGTCACAGCCAATGTTTTGCACCACACACACAAACACACACACACACATACACACACAGCCCGGGCTGCAGGAGGATCGATTGTCGTCATAGAAACTCTGTCATTAGATAAATGACTGCTTCCCCGAGCTGTCAGATTAACTTTGACAGAACAATCAACACTATGTTATTTATGCCTGGCTGACAAAGAATCGTTTTGGCTTGGCGAGAACTGAACAATCCCACTGTGTCCCTAGTTGTCCTATTCAGGAAAGTACACCATTACAAGGGCTGAGTTATGGAACATCGGACTTCCTTTACTGTCTGCGCATAGGCCAGCAGTTGAATCGCTCTCCTATGTAATGGAAATTAGACTTTGGTTATTCATTGGCAGTTTGTTGAAATGGACTTCCTGTCAAGCTGTGAGTCCTAAACTCACAGCTTTAAATTAGAAGAATAAAAAAGTTTATCTTACAAGCCAATCTGTAAACACCTTTCGGCTCTTACCATATGGCGCCAATTATTTCAGCGGGGGAAACTTAACAGATGTATATCAATATACTACAGAGGACGTTTGAAGTGAATAACAGTGGGGGGACAATAACCATTTTTGTGATTTGATGCAATTGGCTTCAACAAAATGCATGTTGTGTAGAAAGTTGATTCGTCGTGGCAAGTTACTGTACAGGATTATACTTTCAATGGCTGCCTTTCATGTGTTAGCAGTGATTAAAATAAATACAACACCAATAACCATGGCCAAACGTTCAGTCACTTTAAACCACCGCTAGCGTACACAAATCCACATGCGTGGGAACAGAATATCACCACACCGTCTGCTTTGTTTCCATCCTGGGTGTTTTTTCCTAACTGATTGCCTCTCTGCTTTATGCTCTAATTTGAAATCTGTTTGGCTTTCCTGGAGGAGAGTATTGTTCTTTCACTGCACTGTGCTGTTAATGAGTATGGTTAAGAACATCATTATTTTTTAAGTATCATTTGGGTGTTCACAGTGGGTGATCTCGACAATAATCTGTTTTCTTGTTTCATATCCAGAGTGACAGCAGTGGGTGCCTCTTTAATACCCAGAAAATCATTAGCGCTGAGAATCTTTGGTATGCTGGGGAGAGAGAGAGAGAGGGAGAGAGAAATTGTAATGAAGACGTATTAACTACGGGTAATTTGGTTGTTCTTCAGCTTGAGTTTCCCTTCGCTCTGCTAGTTGGTTTTATTTGCATTGATGTCTCCTCAGAAGTAGTTTGCTTCTTGAACAAAGGGGCTGGCGTATGTTAAGTGCTTTTGAAATCACAAGCATTCCAACCACGAGGGCCGGGCCTGATGAAAGGGTGTGAAATACAATGTGGAAATCGATTTCACTATCTTCTCGTTTGGCCTTGCCAAAGCACAGTCTTATGTCAAAGCAGCAGACATGGGGGCTGCTGTTTGCATGTGCGTACATTTAACACACTTCACGCAATGAAGGGCTAAGAACAGGCAGCCTGGCTTTAAGCCTGATAAATCCAAGCAAATTCCAGCTATGCTATGGACAGAATACATTAAAGCTGTTTAGTGTTGATATGAAGGCTTGACAATTATGAAAAAATAAAGAGAGTGGTTGCATGAAAGGATGCTTCTGCACCACCAGTCTGGAGGCCACTGCTGGGTAACACAAAGCCACTTGTAAGATACAAAGGTCAAATACTTGATTTTCATTTCCTCAACAGCACACACAATCGTATTACAGTTACACTGATGTGAATGCTGTCATTCAAATAGAACGATCAGTGGAAAAAGGGGCGAGCCACAGGAAGTCCGGGGGTGCTCAGATGAGTGTATGCACATCATTATACTCATCGCAATCTATCAACGCTGCACCAAGCTAGCATCATCAGTTTCTTTCCATTTCCAGAAAAACTGCTTTTTTTTGTTTCTCCAAATCACTGCGTTGTTGCCATGACACAGGCCATCCATCTATTGGACCATCAATCCATCCCCAGTGTATGTGCCTATTGAATGTACATGACAGCTCTGTGTCTATACTGTCACAAAAGGGCCACAGAAAGCGTGGGCGATGGAACAACAGTGTTAGAGCTCCACTGTGGAGCACTGGCAGTACCATCTGTGAGGATGGGTAAACAGGAAACGTACACAATGAAATTATAAGGCTTTCTCTTGCTCCCTCCTCGCTTTTGTGATTAATGGTAGTGATATCCGTCAAGCCATTTCACCATATTTAACGCTGCTACAGCAGTTTGCAGCTGTTGTGTTTTTGTGTTGTGAGAGCAAAAGCACGAGACAGAATGTAGACAGAGCAGCACAACCAAAATACTGACTATCCCTTTAGCACCTTAACTCAGAGCGCTATGCAGAAACACAAATTAGCACCTAATAACCATCTGACACAGCTCAGCCAGAACAACAAAAACAACTAATCTTTGCCCTGTGAGACAAGGCCTCTGATTGGTTGGGTGGGATCAGTGAGACTCCAGGTCAGGCAAAGAGCTAGGGGAGTCAATTAAAGGAGCTCCATCTTAATAGGGCTGTGATGTGGAGCCATAACGGCGTTATCTTGGCTCTCGCTCGTGGTGGCCAGATCTCTTTTGTGACACCAGCCAAGTAAATAAATAGCCAAATGAGGGCACACAAAAGCGTCGGCAATATCCCAGGGCACCTATTATGCAAGGGGCCGGGGAAAATTATGCCCTCAACAAATTGCTAATGATGAGCCAGTGATGTCTTGTTAAGCGACATTGTTTTCCCTCAGATCCCTTTGTGTCTGTGCCGCGTTCTTCCGTTTAACGAGACACACAAAAAAGCAGCAGAGCGGCTCTGCGATATTTTCTCTTTCTTCTCCCTCCCTCTTCTCTCCTTCCTCCATTCCGTCTTCCTCCTCCTCCTCCTCCTCCTGTTCGTCTCTCCTTTGCAGTTAACTTGTGTATGTGCCTCTGTTTTTCCATCCCCTCACATCCGCTGCCACTCCGAGGGCCTGATTTGGCGCATGAGAACATGTTAGAGTGGGCCTGCTCAGCGGGGAAGGGCCTTTTGATGCAGACCCCCCTGGGATCCATCCACTGAACCAGCAGTACGTATCACAGATGTGACAGCTTTCATCTAACAGTTAACTTTTCCTAATTAAAGTCCCAAGTCTAATTACACACCAGCCTATCCGATATTTATGCAATGGTCATAGCAGTTCTGGGGGCAGAGCCCATCAAAGATCCAAGCCTCGGTGATTGGGTGGGTGGGTGTTTTTTTTGGGAGAAAATGCAGCATTGCTTGTGCCCTGTGTGGGCTGTGGGCTCACCTGGGTGTGGGGGGCCTTGAATGCCAAATGGCAAGGCCTCATCTCATTTGCAAAGATGCTGCCCCTGAATGTGGATGTGCAATTATGAATCATGGAGAAAAAAAAATGGTTAAAAGGAAAAAACATTCCATAATTAGCAAGGCAACTCCAAGCACAAGCAATGGAAATTAGTCCTGGTGTAATAAATTAGCCTGCGCATATATTACATGAGATGAACACCCTTGGGGCCTCGTATTAGCAGTTTTGGCTGTACACTCCAGTGTATTTGAATAAACCAGTCACTCCTTCGTTCAAATGACAGACATTTCTCTTCAAAACCCCAATTTTTAACAACTCATCCCCACAGTGTCAGCTGGGTGTGGTCTCTTTGTCTCCATAATACCACATGTGCCACTGCATCATAGAGCCCCAATTCTCTGCACAGCCTGCCAGCCGTCGTGGATTCGTAATCATTGGATATTTTGTGTTCTATTTTACATTGATTAGAGCTACCCATTTCTCCCTAGCTATTTTCTCGAGCTTTGATAAACAAATGTGAAATTAGAACCAGTTGAGATGAGCCGGGAAGAAATTTGCATCAAAATAATACAGTGTGCGGCTAACAAACCAAAATCAGATAGCAGCAACAAAAGCTGGCAAATTGCAAATTAAAAGGCATGATGTAAATGGTGTTTTGTCATTAAGCTTCAGCAGCCATTTTTGGGGGGGCGGAGGGGGTTGACGGTGGGGCTCATGCCGCCGGTTGTGATGAGTCTTATCCAGAGCGATTATTCATACTTGTCCTTCTGCTTGAATTAAAGCAAGAGTGCTGGAGCCAGTTAAAGCCAAATACTTGAATGGCTAGTGAACTCTCACCTTCACGCGCATCCATTTAGCTCACAAATGAAAGCCAAGTACAGTCAGTGGAAAGCCATAATGGGTCTTTCTTCTTGCAGAGTGTGGCCATTACATACTAATTTCTTCTGGAGGCTCTTCAGGAATTTAAACACTTGGCTGGAGCCGCTGAGTCTTGTGCTGAGACGAGCAGGCACAACAATGCCAACACACAAGGTGTTTGTGCTGGTCACACTCATGTCGACTGACCACAATTGTGCTAAATTGGAGGGCTGCAGCATGGTGTGGTATTTGGATGAGGGGCTGTATCTTTTGTGCAGGGGAATGTTTTCAAATTATTTTGATTGTTTTAATTTAATTTTCTAATTATGTAATTGTGTTTATGCAAAGTTCTCTTCAAACTATTTTAGCTCAGATTGACATACAGTTTACTGAAAAAAAGTCAAAATGAAAGATACATCATGTAAGAAATGCCTTAAATAAGGATTTTTTAAATGTTAAAAATAGAATAACCTTGCATCAGACATGGTGGATGCATCAGTTCAACGGTTTAGTACAACATGTGTGGCGATAATATAAAGAAAAGAAAAAGATTGTCAAAAATGTACTTTCACAATTGGTATTTTTATCAGAGACAATATGGTATTTTTCTTGCTTCATTTGAAATTGTATCCGAATAGTGAGTACTGTAACATGAGTCCTAGCACAAATTCAGAAACATGTTTGCAATACAACCTGCCAAAAAAACACAATCTATTCCGTGACATTTGCTATAATGCCACATCCAGTTTTCACTATTGTGATAAAACTGACCATAAGCTTTTGTGTATTTATGAAGCACATTGTCCTCAGTGAGTTGCTGTGGTCCTAGCCATCCATTACCATTATCAACCAGCCCACATTGTTGATGAGTGGTATTTTTGCGCCAGATTACCCACTGCACATCAGTAGCACCCAGGAGGCAGTGATTTAATTATGCAATTAGTGTGGTGGATGATTAAATGGCTTAATTAATAGAGGAAGATTGGGAATTTGGCTACAGTTGACAATATTTAGCTAGCTCGCTAGTTTGTGCGGATCTTTCAATAATTGGTCTTTAGCTCTTTTGTTCGGTGTAATGCATTGGTATGATGAGTGTGATGATGGCAAGCAGGCTATTGAAAGACTTCAATACACGACAACAGCATTCATTTGGCTATTAGGAATTTCAAATGACTTTCTTTTAAACATGGCTTTCTACTATAATGGCTAATATTTCTGGATGGCAACTTGTTAACTAGCTAATGAGTCCACTTAGCGAATCAATAAATATGATTATGTATCATTGCAAATGTTACTAGCTTAGTACCACATGCAGGCTCAGCTGTTCCGCGGCATGAGAAGGATTTCACACTTCATGGCTGCTTTGGAGTCATTAGATTTCTGTGTTCCCGGCTTTCCTCCTGAGGTTTGAGACTGGATCTTCAGAGAGGATTTTTCTCAGGTCGGGGCTTCTGTTGTATTTACAGGATTAGTTCAGCTCTGAGCTCTCTAACACAGCGTAGTGTACACTTGTCCATTTGATGGACGGCCCGCGGGGCCCGAGGGAGCGAGTTATTTACTGTTCGTTTGTTTGCTCTCACGCCGAGATATACGAGATAGCAGATTGTGAGGTAAAGTCGATGGTGAGTTACACGGGCCTTTGTCACAAATAGTTGTGGCAAAGGCACAATCATTGGAGCATGTCGTTTTCCCGAGTCGAGCAGTGCTTGCTGTGAGTGTATATTGTTTGCAGCACTTGACACTAGAACGTGAGGCTTCTCTCAGCCTCACGTTCTAGTGTCAAGTTCACCGGTCCTCAGAAGCCTGACGTTGTCTTGTGTGCTGAGAAAGACGACCCCGCCGACTAGTATGCTACTCAACATAATTGCCAGCAGTGTATAGCAATCTCTGTTATTTCTTCTTTGAAATTGCAGGAAGAGTGTTTTTACTAAAGATAGTTTTTTTTTTACTGCTGTCTAGAGTGGTGCTCTAATGTTTCGTATTGCCACAATCTGAATAGAACATTGTGGTGGAAGTCAATAGTTGTCTTTTTAATAGTTTAACCCCTGTTGCACTGTGAAAGCTATGTGCAGTTTGAACTTTCAGCTCTTCTGGATAAATCCTTTTCATGGATCAATTTAGCAAATGGAACGTGCTATTAATTTACTGCAGTATATGGTATTGTGTCCAGTCAATCACACTGTAACTGCTGTTACGATTTTTCAACTTCTTGTTCAGAGCATGAATGCAATACAGTAGATATAATTACACTATTTTAATCACACATACTCAGCAGTCATAATCAAATGGACAAATTACTAAGTGCAATTTTCCATTTTACGTACTGAACTGCACTAATAGAGGCTTTAAAGCTGGATATAATTATTTGCTCTTCATTTTGCATGGTTACATTATCCCTCTATTTTGAGCCTTGAATTGTTGCCAGGCCTGAGTTTCTACCCATCCACATTCAATAAAACACAGCATCTCACTTAATAACTAACTGTTTCTTTACTGATGCTCAGTAAGGCCTTTGTGGTCCCTGTTGTTAGTCTAAAACACTGTGTTTTAATTAAAGCTACAGTTAGCACTGCATTTATGGTGTAAAGATTTAGGAGGCAGAATTGCCCCATCTTTAAAATGTTTTACCATTGTTCTTCTTTCAACAGCTTATTATTTGTATTTGAGTATTTAATATCCCCTTTTATTCAAAGGTGGGTGTGGAACTGCAGGTAAAAGTGCTTGAAATGTCTGCTTCAATGGTGCATTTATGTGCAATTTTGTGAATCCTTTGTTTATGTGAAATCAGTGTTTTTTTTTACTCCCACATCGCTCACCACCAATATAGTTGTGGATAAGTCATGTAACAGTAGCAATACATCTAAGTTCAGTAAATATTGATTTCACAATCAAACAATGAACTTGGGGGACTGAATCGGACTGATATATACATGCATTATTCAAGCTTTTTTCAGAAGACTAATCATTTCAAATAAAGACGTTTTTCTTTTGTTTTCTTACAGATAAGAAGAAGGAAAGTCCATGTACTACAGTGTATAACCCCTGTCTAAGCTTGATGTTACTGCCCCTGTCAGCAGCCTGTCTGTCAGTCTGCCATGCTGTGATTGAGACATCAACTTAATCCATGTTTACACTGTCCTGCACGTGTCACGCCTAGCCGTTAACCACACAGAATTAGGCTGTGTTTGACACCTCCTGCAACCCGCCACTTGAACCCATCATCGACTTCAGCCTCAAAGAGCAGTACCAGTGCTCCGTAAGCAGTAACTGCATTGTCAAGGGCCGAGAAAGCAAAAATAAAGCAGGAGGCTATAAGGGGATCGGGTTGGGGTGGTGGTGGGGGTGTAAGGAGAAACGATGGATGGCTGTGGGTAAGTGCCACTCCTTGAATATCCTCTCCGGCTCCCTTCCTACTCTGCCTCTCTCCCCCTCTGTCCTTCATTCTCCTCATGTCTCTCCTCCTCCCATCTCTCTCCCTCATTCTCTCTATCTTCCTCTGCCTCCCTCTTTCTGTTGCCTACTCAGAGAAGCGGCCAGTGTTTGCTTCTCCTTATCCAGGTTTCTAATCCGCCGCCAGTGAAAGAGGGGGAGAGGGACAGGCAGAACCATTAGAGGAGAGTTTATCAGAGTCGCTCAATCTGTTATCACTCCTGTCCCTCTGTCCCTCCCGCCAGCCGCCACCTCCCTCCCTTGTCACAGAGCTACTGATTGTAGCCCCTACCAGTCCAAACACACACACACACACACACACACACACACACACACACACACACACACACACACACACACACACACACACACACACACACACACACACACACACACACACACACACACACACACACACACACACACACGGCCCACCTCTGAGTATGTTTGCGCATGTCTGTTTAACAGCTTTGTTGATGTGCTTTGCCATATGTTATTGCTACCCATCAGTTTCTGCACCACCTTAAAAATGGCTACAGCCAAAAATAAATAAAAGCCCCACTCTTTTCATCAAGGGTGTACTAGTTAACTTCCTGTACCTGATCACAAAGGCCCCGAGAAATAACATCAAATGGAGTATTTCACTAGAAACAGGAGAGGAGAAGGCGAGTGTTCCTGATGCACTTTGAGGTGTGAAGCTGCTGCTCTAAAATATGCCCGTGCCGCTTTGTTGGCACGGGTGCTACTGGGACTGAGAGGGGAGGGCTAGAGTTTACCTAAAGGATAAATGTCAGAGGATCAGCTAAATTAGATCCTCCCTGTATTAAGACATCAACGGCTGCTGGTGTGCGAACGGTGTATGTGTGTCTGCTCGGCTGTGTGGACCCCTGCTCTCAGCTAGATTGCAGTCCAGGCTAAAATGGAGCTCAGAATGGAAGTGGCAGAATAAGCCGTTTCCTAGAGTTCTGTCTAGTGCAGAACAAACCTGTGAAGAGGGACACTCCTTCTCTCTTATGTCACACTGTGCTGCTCATTCTATGGCCAAATGAACTGCACTACTGAAGACTCTGTTTAAAATACGCTTTAATTACTATTTTAATTCTGGATACAGAACACACAAATATATTTAAGGTTATTTCAGAGAAGGACATGTTTGCTATGAATGATTTATATTAGAAAGGTTTTGAGGAATTGTGTGATTGCTAATTTTGTGTTTAGCTTAACGATAGTTGTAGGATAATAATATATTTTCCGCTTCCGTACTTGATTGTGAAGAACATGAGATGAGTTGTTTTGATGTTTGTTGTGTTAATGTGGCTTTATTGTGTAACTATGTATTAGAATGTAATTGTGTGGACTCTATGAAAAATAGAAAATGCTCATGCTAGTGCAAATAGGGATCCTAATAAAGACATAAAGACACAACAGGTAGTTTTTAATAGTGGGTAATGTCCATTCTGTTTATTTTTCTATAACCTGTATCTGCATTAAGCATAAAGATAATGGTGATACTTAATACTTCACCGCAGTTAGACTCTTGAGTCTAGTTATATAAAGTGCATCAGAACTCCTTGACCACTATAGCTGCAGGCTTCCTGGGCCTATCTTTATTTACCATAAGGGTTATATAGGTGGACACAGTGTAAGTACTTCTTTGGCCCTAATATCGAGACAGGGGAGAGGTTGTCTTTTCCTCCCCAGGCCCAAGTGTGGTATGTCTGCTATACTGCTGCAGGGCTTTGGAAGCTTCAACACTCATCACACCTACAACTACAGCATTTGTTCTCATATCCGGTACTACCCAGAACACAGCAGGAGAAACATGCTGGCTATCAATTTGATGTGAAAATACAGACGGAAAATGACTGCATTTGGATACAGTTTCTGTGGGTAATTTGCTGTGAAAACATTGCGGCTGGCTTTATTAGAATTTGTGTGTTTTCAAATGTTCATGTTTCCCATCTTGGTTTATAGGGTGGGAAAGCACAGCACAGCGGAAAAGCAACAACAGGAAAATGGCTGGGGCGGAGTGACATTTCTGCCACTTCGTTCATGTTCCGTCATTTAGAAGTAATGGCCGTGACCACTGCCTCCATGTTTACATAGCAGTGGGCTCCCAGCACCCAGCCTGTGACAAATTATAAGCGCCAGGCCTCTGTAGCCGGGCTGCATTTCATTAAACTTTAACTTCCCTTATCTGTAGCGACAGAGGACGGAATAATAAAGGCTGACAGGTATCTAAAGATGTATGTTTGGACTAGGGGACAGGAACAGCATGAGAGTCTTAGCCAGCTTTGTCACCAAAGAAGGGACATATGTTGTGGGCTATAAAAACTGAAGGCAGATGTTGCTGTTTTACTGAAGCTGGGAGAGGTTGTCGACGCTGATGGCGCTCTGCGCATATGTCCACCATGAATAGCTGTCTGTTACACTAACAACGCTTCCTGCTGCACATTACAAAAAATGAAAAATAAATACAGGTGTTATTTGTTTTTCAATCAAATACGCTAAAAACCTCACAAAACATATTTACTTTTTAGCCGATTGCTCTAGATATTATAATTGTTCTCTTACCTTAAATGCATCTCCATGTACTGGGGCTAATAAGAATTTAAGTTTCAATTGGTAAATTAGTGCCAAATATAAACATATAATGGCATGCTAGGAATTTATAAAATGACCATGCACTCATGTTGGTAAAGAAATTTGAATATAAATTAAATATGAGTGATTTAGAGATGTTTCTTTGATTGCACTGAATAAATGAGTCACAAAAAATACTTAGGTATGCTGTCATTCATTATTAGTGAGAACAATATGCCTTAGCCTTGCTTGTCTCTCTGGTTGTGTTTTTTCCACCACACTGAGGCGGCTCTGAAATCCACTCAGAAAAGAAACTTGGATCTCAGGCGTAAGTTAGATGAGGTTTATATCTCAAAAGGATAATGTGGCAAGGCCAACATTAAACCATGTTAAGATCTTCTAAGAGAAGCAGTTGATTGATTCCATAGAACCTTGTTCATCAAGGCCACCAGGTTTGAACCAAAGATATTTGAAATGTGAGGAAGAAAGAGGTAGTTACGGCAACAAAAAGCTGCTGAAGCGGCCTTTGTAAGTATCTGAAAGGACCTATCTACAGCTTTCTAGGCTCTCCCGTTGAGCAGACGAAAGACTACCATGTAAATAAAAGCCAAGGGTGAGCTCACAACTTTGCCAGCGTGAATAAAAATACCCACAATAACTTTACAGATGCATACACAAATAAAGCCAGCCATTCATTTCCTTGTAATACTCAGCAGGCGCCTTCTTTTTAGTCACCACTGCGAATGTATATGAATTTCTTGTGCAGCTTAATTCAAAGTACAAAAATAAATGCATGTCCTATCTACCATTTGCTTCATTATGTTCAATAGTGCCTATTTTGCGAGACTTGATGATTGTCCGATATCATTTTCTCTCTCAGTTATATCCAGTTTCAACACTGGCTAGACTGTGTACACGTTTAAGTGCTGCCAATTTTGTGATTTTCCTACACTTTCTATGAAAGCTTGTTTTCTGTGGCTCTACCAGTGTGTGTTGCTACACAGCTGCGCACATGCTGCGATAAGGTCAGATATGGCCTTCCCCGTGGGTGTTGGTGGTGGCTGTGGAGGGTATCGGCCAGCCTGAGGAGTGGACGAGGTGGCTGAGATAGCCTCCTCCTGCAGGCGAGTCGGTCTGGAGTGCTGCTGCTGCTCTCTCCCCCCCAGCAGCCATGTCCTGTTGGAGTGAGCCCCTTCACCAAAGCTTTGTCTGAGAAGAGAGTAGCCGAAAGGGCCCTCTGACACACTGGACAAGACCCTTCAATATACTAAGCGCCACCTCCACAGCCTCGTAACTAACCTCGGCTACACACACACACGTGCACACATTCTGCATACGCTCATGTGCGGCACCACACAAGTGCTGATGTTGTTTTATCTTCTGTTTTTGTGTGATTTTAGAGTTTGAACAGAGTGCTAAGCTCAAACGCAAACATTGGGGAGCCGGAGGCGAGAGCAGAGCGCCATCTGCCCCGCTCACGGCCTATCAGGCTTTCACTGTCCATTTCCAACAAGAAAACCTCTGCATTCATCGCAAACCAGGGGAGAGAAAAGAAGCGAGATAGAGTTATACATCGTGACTGCCTGAGTAAACTTTAAATAGTGCTTTATCTGCTGTGTTTTTGGACTGTGTCTCTGGAAGGAGAAAGAAAGATGTAATCAATAATGAACAACCTTGAAAATGTCTGTAAACAGATGGCCTATTGAAAAGAGGCAGGCTTTCACCTTCCCTACTTCCCCCCCCCCCTTATTTGTGTTTTCTAATTTACAATCCAAAAAGAAGTTTTCTCCATTGCTGAGCCCCTGACTGCATCTGTTCCTGAAAAAGATTGCAAATCTCCCAGTCGATACCAGCGCACAATTGTCTTCCCTGTTATCATAAACAATAACCCACCTTTGCTTGTCTCTCAGGACAAAGTCTCCGCTGATAACTCACACCATGTGTCACTAGGCGTGAAAAAAAGCCCACAGTGTGACATATCTAGTCCAACAGAGAGGACTCGGAGATGGTGAGGGAAAGAAAGGAGAATAAAGACGAGAGAGCGGAGGGGGAAGGAGTGTTAAAGAGGAGTGCAGTATAATGTATAGTGGTTTTGTCCAGGTAACTGTTGGCTCAAATGCGGCTGTGACACATTTGAAATTGGCCCTGGCCTGCCTACAAAAACGGACAGAGGCGCTGCAAGCACTAGCCAATCCATACTCTCCAGACACCTGCTCTGCTTGGAGAATCCTCAGATATTGACCTTCAATTCAGCCGGCATTCAGAGTTGATGAAAAGAGATAAGCACTCTAATCTGTCCGTCGTCTTTGCGCTTCCATTTATTGACTAACTGACACAGACTTATTTTAGCTCTGGATGCACGCTGTCGCCGCACGCCAATGTGATACATAAACGTAATAGATGTTTATTTGAAAGAGGCTAATATGAAAATTGCCGCTAAAGACACATGAATCAATTTTCACAAGCAAACATAATTGGATATTCCGGGACACTTATTAAATGTGAATTGGCCCGGGTCTTCTTGTCTGTCAGAGAAGTCTGCCTTTCCCCCCCACCCTCTTTGCTATATTTCCTTGTGCGACATGTTATTATGCTCCGTTTCCCTCTGTCAGTCGTAGCCATTTAACAGATTGCCTGCCATGGAGAAACTACTTTAAAATCTCAATGGAGGAGTGTGTGTAAATGTGTGTATATCCAACCACATGCCTTTATGGGCATGCCATGGATACAGTCACACATTATACTCTGGTAGGTCCTTTTCCTACTCCTCCCACCATGGTCCTACATTTTCACATGACAGTTGTAGGCTGGACGTTAGAGGCACTTGACAATGAGTAGGGGAGTAGGAGGAAGTGCTTACTGAGAGCCTCTGTGGAGGATAGTGATGCCCACATACTGTCTGTGTCACAGACCTGCAATGAGGGTGACCATGTGGACGGATACACACACATACAATCAAAACACGTGCAGATTATTGAAAAGCTTCACCAACCGTGCATGCTCTCGCACCCTATCAGAGAGCCATCCGGTCATTTTCATATTCATATTTACATGTATATGAAAGCCGCGCATTCCAGGAATACAGATCTATTTAAATTCAGACAGAATCCGTAAATACCCCACCTCCGGAGAGCAGGGGGAGGGGGAGAGACTGAGAAAAGGAGGCCAGTATATTTATTTGAGTGACATTGTCTAAATTGAAGTTTGACACTCTTCACCACTCTAACCTTTATGCAAATGTGAAAACATCTATATGTGATGGACAGAATTCAATTAACTGAGATGACAGAAAATAATCTAGTGAACTGAATACATCATGCAGTTGAAAGTAACATAATCATCCCGGTAGGAAAGGGTTGTGGGGGCAGTGGGAGAGAGACGGAGATAGAAATAGACGGTGAGAGAGAGAGAGAAGAGGGGAAGGAAGGATGGGGGGGTGGAGGAATGGGAGGGAGGGCACAAAGGAAGTAGAAGATAGAGCCCATTTCTCCGGCGTCTTATCGAATGGCACAAGCTCTATTTCTCCAAAGCGGAGTCTTCAGTCCACTAAACTCTTGATCTCAAATGAGAGACCCTGGAACACTGTTGCTAAGCAATTAGGGGGGCTTATTGAGCAGCTGATTCCCGCCGCTCAGTGTCCATCATTACAATTTTTCTTCAACCTCATAGACTTCCATACTGATGAACAGCAGCCAGCGCCCAGTGACCATGCACAAGAAAATGGGCTCCGACGGGAAGGCTGCAAATTACCCCGTCGCACACGGAAACCCTTATTTCACCCAATATAGTAAGACTCCCCCTGAAACAACTGTTGCTGCTAAAGTAGTAAGAGAAAAATTGAGTGATATTAATATATCCATAATATTCTGTTGCAAAAAAAATACATCTTTCAACAACTCCTGGGTGATTTTGTTAAATTCCACAGTACAAACACTAATGATCTTGCTGAAATAATGAAAAGCCAAAGCAAAAATCATAGGTGGTTCAACCATCAATATCATCTAAAAATTAATTAAGGAAATTAATGGGTGAGATAGGAGGAACCAAAGGAGCAACCAAACCTGCTTCTCACACTCTGCACACTGTACACACTAGTGAGCTGTTGGCCAGAGGGGGGCACCCTTACCCAAGATATGAGAATCCATGCTTCATGAATGGAGCAGTCCCCCACAATGAAACAAGGAAGTGTGTGTAGGACTGGGAAGGGGAACTGCCAAAACTATTCAAAAGTTGAAATGCTTAACAATATAAACACTTCTGTAAGAAAACACACAACATTAAGAGCTTATTCATTGCATGTAGTCTAGATATGCTTTGAGATTAAGCTAGAATGGATTTTTTTAAATAAAATGATCATACAACTAAGCTCATATGTACTCCAACATATTTCTCAGTGTGTTTTCTGGCCATTCAGTGACAACAGTGTATGACCCAAGGCTGCCAGAGGACTGTATTGTGTGTTGAGTGCAAACACCAGGTGGCTCTGTGCTCTTTTAGTATTCCTGGGGAGCTACTCAGTCTCAGTGGATGGGTTTTGTTTTTACATACTGAATTTTACAAAACTTGTATTCCTTTTCTCCCATTAAATGTGAAAAGATATAGACCTTTGCTAATCACACTAAGTATTTCTAAAGTAAGGAATGTGATATTGTAGTGAAAACAACCAATGCTATCAATCAATAAACTATAGCACACTCCTTTGCAAATCTCCTCTCAATTCACACGTCTTAGCTAAATTGTATTAGAATGCTGATTTAATCATCATCATTTACATGTGGCTGAAAAATGGCAAAGCAGAACTGACAGCAGTCGTAATGGACGGTTAAGTTCTCCTCACCAGATCTCTTACATATAATATAAGTTCCATTAGCCCCGAAATGGCTACTGTATGGCATTTAATTAAATATAGCTTTTCAAAGAAAGCCACTGCACACTATTTAGAGTGTGGCTATATTTGAAGCCTGTGTGAGGTTACTAGTGCTTTTAACTACTGCACCCACTGCATAAACTGTTAATTAACATATTTAGAATGAAGTAGATTTGCCATGCACTAGGCTAATCATTCTCTAATTCACTAACAACTGCTGCCTTTCAAACGCTGGACAGTAATCAACATGGCGGGCCTAAACATTACATAATCTGTAATTATGTTTCCACTGAAAGACGTGAGGATATATATAAATAAATATACATAAATTAACAAAAGCCTATTGATGTGACTGGTTAATGGATGCCTTTACGTGTTGTGAAGGTCTATTTGCCATGTATACACTGAAACACACTTTGTGACACATTCACAGGAATGCTAGAGAGGAAGATTCAGAAGAGAGCACGCGTTCTCAAGTGCTCTTAATACATTTCACCAATTTCAAATGGAATGTTTCCTGCTCCTTGGAAATATTCTCAGCAGCACGCAAATATATAGCTTTATGTGTACAAATAATTAACATCCCCGTTGCTGTTATGGAAATGAGTCCACCCAACCCTGTTTGGTGCAAGGGGTGGGACTGTCCCAGAGGCCCCAGTGCACCATGGGTAATGTTTTGACTCCTCAGGTATAATGAGGGAGCTGTGGCTCGGCTGCTGAGAGGGAGAGTGGCAGCACTCCAGCCCTGACCCCCTCCTAATCCTGGGAAACCCATCCTGGATTGACTCCCGCCTCACTCACAGCTTTAGGCTGGAGGAGAGGCCGAGTACAGCTGCTCAGACTCAGAGAAGAGCCGGACACTCACTGTACCTGTGCCCAACCACAGGTTAAACATTGGACTTACCCTAACTTCACTCCTTCTGCAGTCATTCTCTTGCGGCTCTTACAGGATCACCTGTATCTACAATAGATTGGGCCCTCTACTACAATATAATTACTGCAAAATAAGTGAGATCTTTGCGAATGCATTTCCTTTTATGGCCAAGAATTATACCAGGAACAGTTGTATAAAATGATAGATGCAACACATAAAAATGCTATGGTGTAATAAAACAACTCCTATTTTTTATTTAGTTAATAGACAGTGGGAAAGTTAACCATGTAAGTAAGCATGTGCTGAATGTGAAAAGGAATGTGAATGTGAAGCTTCATAGCTGTGAGGTATAGGCAAACAGTAGATAAAGAAAGATAAGCAACAGTCTTTTATTATTAATTAAAAGTTCAAAAGCAGTTATTTTTTATATGTAGTTTTGTTGCATCACACTTAGGTACTGTGATGATCAAACATGCCAATATTGTGACTGAAAGAGGACTAATAAAGAGGAAACTCGCCAGGGGTTCAGATGTATTTTTGCATTACTTGCATCCCAGAGGCCTGCGATTCAGTCACACACAACCACACACACACACATACACATACACATACACATACACATACACATACACAGGGGAATCAGGGGAAGATCACACAGCGGGCAGGCAAGCCTCACTGCACTGGCTGTTGTCAGGTGACTCTCTCCGGCTCCGGTGGCGGCAGATCCCAGCAGGAGACGTTGCTGATTGCTGACCACGCACACAACAATGTCGCCTGTGAACCTACCGCTTCATGGCAGCCCCTGCTTTGATGCAACATCTAATTGGCCGAGATGAACTGTTTCTGTGTAGCAGCTTGGGGGCCCGGCTCCACTGTACGGCAGTCCACACAGTCACTGTCTGCCTTTAATTAGGTCCCCTCTGCCTCTTGTGTGTGTGTGCTGTACGTGTGTGCAAACTAATATGCACATCTGCCTCTATGTTTACTTCCACTTCTATGTGCAATGGTTTGTCAACTTGAGCATTAGAAACATCAATATATTTATTGTTTGTAATAAAAGATAAATCACATAAGAAATGATTCTGAAATAAGAATCAATGGTGGGGTGGTGACAATTTTAACTATTCTGTGATATGATGTTGTGTGTGCCAGAATTGAGTTTGGGGCTTAATTGCCCGGTGGTTTGTTTTGCCAGTTCTTGACGCAGCTCGATGTACTAGTGATTGGCTTGGGCGGTGACAGGGTGCGGTCAAGTACAAGAAAGAGTGAAGGGTGTCGTAGTGGTTTGTTGTCGCAGGCCCTTCACTTCTCAGTGCTTGGCGATGGGGCTGGAGCCTGTTGTCACCACGGAGGGGCTGCGTGTGAGTGGCGCTTTATTTAACTTCCTCTCAGTGCTGAAGAAACCAGCAGGGCCTGGTAATGAGTCGGCAAACAGGACTCACAAGGAAGAGCACAGCATTCCTCATTTCTAATTGCAGCGAGCGAGAGCAATGTGTTATCTTTTATTCAGCAAGAGGTTCTGTTTAAAAGGATACGCTGTTGATCATATAATCATCTTAATATCTTAATATTTTTTCATAGGAATCAACTTGTGTCCAAAGAACATTAGAGATTACTGAGCTAATACATATTTCACTAATACCCTAAAGCTACATGAAAGTTGCGTTGGCAGTAACATGCCAATAGATGTTTTCATTTTAGAAATGAGGGGCAATTTCTGAAGCTGTGCCGTTGTGTTTATTTGCATAAAATTGAAGAAACAAAAGTATTGTGTGTCTCAGCTTACTCACCAGTGCACAATGACTGATTATAGCAAATTACTATCCCTGTACGAGCTGCCGAGAATCCGCTCTCTGTGCTGTACGCAGCCCTGAAGCAGGGGAAGAGAAATTGTTCCGCCCAAGTACCATAAAAACAGATTGGAAGCTCGGCAGTGCGAATTAGCTGCACAGGAAGCCCCCTAAACCCCCTGTTTTATTCATGAGCATGAAGGCTATCGTAGTCTAAGAAACCCCTGTGGTCTTGCTCGCTACATCAAGGTTGCACGCCGCATCCATGGAAGGTTGCAATTTTTTTTACATGCCACATTAAAAAGCATCAGAGATTAACTGCTACTGTCATCTGCACGTACATAAACAAATGATTTAGAGAGAGATCAAACCAGTGCTCATGTTGAAAGATTTTTAATGATCCATCATTCAATCCCTGAATCCTGTTTGAAAAGTCCACAAGTTACATTTTGGGGTTCAGTGCTTTGTTTGGCCAACCAGGGGAAGAGCTGGTGTATGAGGGGAGGGGAGGAACTTTGCACAACTGTTGAGAAAATGCATTATTGTTGGTAATCCTTTGGGAAATTGAAATAGGGTGAGGCAGTGGTTCCTATGGGAGAGCGATGCAGTGGACACACACATGGCAGCGCCACACTAGAGCACTGCAGAGCCTGAGAAGTTGGTGCTAGCCACAGGGAGTGCCGTGGATTGGGGCCAAGTGAGAACAAGGTGAAGGGGCCACATCTGCCAAAATTGCAGAGGAGAGCACTGTAGAAAATGAGCTTTCAAGTAACCAAAGTCTCCTGCAGTCTATTGTTTACTGCTACAGTGCAATGTTGATCCCAGTGGAGCATATTTTATTAGGACAATACATACTACGGCACTGCAAAAAAATCTCACAAACAGATAAACTTAAATGTTCACAAACTGTAACAGCAATGGGAATTTCCACTATAATTATATGTTGTTTACATCCAAAAATATGATTGAATAAAATATGAATACAACCTGCATGGCGTGAACCAGCACAGGGTTCTAATCTCTGGCAACCCCCTTTCAGATGCATAAGATCAAAAAACAACAACTCCCTTTACCAATAAGTGGGGAATTAATTGGTCAATTTCCCTATTATGCTAATAAACAGGCCATAAAACACAGTTCCTGCTCCAACCCAAAATTACCCAGTAGGAGGCTAGTTATTTCTTTCCATTTTTAACTCCACTAAAGCTATATCTCACAATTTCCGGTCACAGTATATGTTAAATTCAGAGCCCTGTCTCTCTTTGCTTGTGTTGTCACAGTGCCAACATTTCCTAATTGTCCTCTCTGAATTTAGCAACTTGGTCTCTCGTCATTACGGAGGCACTGAAGTCCTAATGAGTAGAATTGTTGTCTGAAAGATGGCCCCCTTTTTTCCCTGCTGCGAAAGCATATTAGATCCAGACAGCTCATTTCCATTCCCCCTGTCATCTCTCTAGAAATGACGTGCAGTGCTTGAAACTGTTTATTTCCAAATTCAGACCTCCTCCGCGGCAGCCATCGGCTTCAATTACCAGTTTTTCCTGAGCGGAGCCATCAGGCAGCCTGACACTGAGGTCCAACCTAATTCCCACCTTCTCCAAAGTCAAGAGCATAATGTGCAGATAAAAAAGGTGGAAAATAGCCTGCCACTCATTAGCATGCAGCGCCTGCCTGTTCATTTGCTTGCTGCGAATGAAAGTTCTGACACTCAGCGCCTTGTGCAATGCGAGAATAGTCCTCTTCAGACTGCCTCGTGTCCTTACTGCCATGGAAAGGTCATCGGCAGAGGTGTGCGCTCACCAACCCGGCTCTCTGCTCTTCACCGACCCACCTGGGACAGGGGTTAGCTGGGGGTATTGATTCAGGGGGAACCTCATTACCTGCTGAATCAACATATTATTGCCATGTATCACCCAGCAGAATTGTTTACAAGTGTCTTTAGCGCGGGCAAAAGCCTGCTATGGTGGGTCACGACCGCATTCATTAGTCTCTGACCCCGGTGATTATGTGTTATCTGATACGCTGCTATCTGGCATGGCCGCATGAGCAGGGCCACTGGCCTGCATCGGCCTGGGCCCATTACAAGCCCTCTCTCTTTCTCTCTCCGTTTTTCTCTCCCTCTCCCCCTTGATCCCTCTTTCCCTCTGTCTGTGCTCCCTATGAATGTATCCATTAGCCTGCCGATGTGTAAATTGTTTTCACCTGCACTGCGGGCAGATGGGGAGCAGTGTCTCTGTCGTGATTTCCTATGCATGAGCTTTCTAATCAGTCGGAGAGTAACACGATTCCCTTGCTCCTTGCTCGAGAAAAAGGTGAGCTTGCACGAGCATGCACACATACATCGCATACATACACACGCATGTTCTCGCACTCACAATCTGCAATCAATATGCATGCTGTGTTGTGGGGATATTGGTGCAGTGGTGGCGGTGACAGGGTTCATTATGAGCTCGCCTTGCAACACGCTGATGGCTTAATACAGGGGAGAGGGACTGGGCCTGAGATGATCTCTGCCTCTGCCATTCCCAATTTCAGTTCAAATCGAAAGGATAATTTAACCTGGAAGACTAAACCCACATAAGCGCCATGATATCCAGTAGCAGTGTCAACTGAGTGTGACCTACAGAAGAGACAGGAGAGGACGCCCCTCGCGCAAACAAATAAAGCATTCCCTAACGCATTAATGTGGAAGTGACATGTGCCCTGTGGCCTCTCCTGGAGAATGGGTCAAATGAGCCATCCAGGACTGGATTGGCTCTTTAAATGTAGGAAAAGATGCTCATATATTGAGCTGTCTATTCCTGGCTGCTCACACAGGACAGACCTGGGATTTATATGTAGAATGCTGTATAAGAAACTGCTGATTAAATCTTCCATTATTACATTTTTACTGTATACGTATAATGTTTTTGCAATTATGCTGCAAGAGCATTTTATAGTCCTAGTATAGGATGCATGGGGATACTAGCACATCATCTGTATTTGCAATAAAGACTTTAAAATCATATATTGTCATTGGACAAAAATGAACTTTTCCTTCATACAGGCCAATAAAATAAGATAATGCATAGGTAATGCAAATGTTGAAGTAGTGGGTGCAAAAACAATATGTCTATAACAATATATGTTGGCGGTGGTGCCAGCATGTGGGGTGGCATTTTCTTATTTGTTTAAACATGTTTCATGAAAATCATTTTAAATGTTATGTATTACATGTAACTTAAGTTGAAGAATTTTGCCCACTGAATGTGGACAGTTCGAAAAGCATTATATTTTATGTCTGCATCTGCCAATGAGCCGTCATGGAATGATAATACGTTAAATTGTATTCTCTGAAATATGTGCGTACTGGTAGGGAATAAGTTGTCAAATATCAGTGAACCCAAGTGTAATATATTCAAAAATCTGAGTATAATGGAACATACAGGGTACAGATGCACAGTGAGAAAAGGGCAAAAAAAACACACAAGCTGTCAAATAGTTCAGCACCAATAATAGGTTCACTTCAGTAAAAAATACCTGCTGCCTTACAGCCTGAGTTGGTAAACATGGAGGTGGAAGGGCACTGTCTTAACAAGGCCGGGGATCAGTGTAACCAACTGGGCCAACTACAGGAGCAAACATGAAGCCCATGCTGTAAGACACCTGACCCGAACCGCCCAGCCCACATGAATCTCATCATCTGACAACCACACACACTGCCCTCACTCAATGCTGCGCACCTGTGTAGCTCTCAGCTGTCCGTCAAACTCCAGGCTCACAGACTCTTGTCAAACTCAGAGATGATCCTCTGCTTCCTGTCTCTCTCGCCCACTGACAGGGTCTGCTTGTTGGCCTTGAGCATGTGAAAATGATTGGAAAGGTGAGACTCACTAGTGGCAGATGTCCAAGGGAAAGAATAAAAAAAATGAAAGAATATACAAGAATGAATCCACTCTGAGAACCACGACATCACAAGGCGTGCATGCACTGACAACAGGCCACTGTCATTAGACCTGGGAGTCTTTGTTCACAACCACACTGAAGCATTGTGCTCTCAGACAGCACTCGAGACTGGCCTGATGTTTATTCAAATAACCAACAAGTGCAGCATCATGCACAATCTGATCTCTTCACTCATCCTGAGGGATACAAGAAACAGCAACAGAAAAATCTAAATTTTAAAGGAACAACAGAAAGTCGACCTAATGTGTTTTAACACTTCCTAGAACGGAATCTTGGTGTTCAATTTCTTCATAAGTTGTTACTGAAAAAGCAAGCATTGGAAACTAGTTTCCCTCCACCCGATTCTATTTTGTCAGCTTTCTTTTCCGTGAAATTATAAAGGGGATTTGTTGCAGCTTTTCATCCACTTGATAGCACTTAACTAATTGCTGTCTTCTCATATACAAAATTGCACTCGCAAAAACATACACACACAAATAAACCACAGGCAGGCAGGCAGGCACACGTGTGCACACACACACACAAATCTAGACTGTGATATTTTGTAGCCTTTTTAAAATTTCAAATCAGCCCTGGGTCTGAACAGATACTAGTAATATCATCATCTGGACACATTTAATCTTTTTAATATATCTTTGTGAAAATCAAGCTATACCTGTGCCAACTACAAGTGGCTACTTTTTGAAACGATTATAAAAGCCCGGTCAAATCTCTTCTGCTAGTGGTATCAGCCAATTATAGAAACAAGTGACCATTGAATTAACACATGGAACTTGAAAGCTTTTGCACTCTGATGTAGAACGCTCTCCGGAAAAAAATATGTCAGACCTTAATTTGCAATTTCACAGGGAGTCACCCGAGTTCTGTGCAAACAATGGGCTTTAACTCAATGGAAACACAATGGCATTGTAAATGTTAAAATGTGTTGATAAATGTCACAGTTCTTCCTCAACATTTTTCATAAATGCTATCCAGAAAGGACTAGGAATGAATGAATGAATAACAAATGTTCAGACTAAGTTCATTTTAAACTTGCAACAATAGGCAACGCCTACGCCTTTTTTTCTTCGTAGATGAGAACTGAGGATTTGCATTAACCCCAAACACTTCTTCAGTATCTAAGTGATAGTGAAAGGAGTGAAGGGAGAGCCATGAAAACCAGAGCTGTGGAAGAGCAGCCACAAAAGACAGATAAACCCAACGCCACAGAGAGGTGAGCCAACTGTTCCAAGTCTCACACAAGGGGAGGAAGAAAAAGGGTAGGGGGCGGAGAAGATAATTTAGCATTTGTGTAAGCTGTTTATCAAATTATTAACTGCACAGATGTTTCTGACTAGCTAGGGGCTGAACATGGGCTCTGCCAGGGAGGGGAACAAAGGTCTGAAGGATTCAACAGAGATGTGCACTGAATATCAATTTAATTTACTAGCTGTTAATTCTTATGCAAATTGTGACCTCTGTTAGGGCATATCAATGGCCGTACGCATTGTATGTCTTCAGAGCAGCAGCAGGCAGAAACACTGTATAAATTTACAAATAGGAAAAACAATATTTTCCGAGTTGCTATTTATTCAATAACATTTAGAAAACGTATGCTTGGGACTTCTTTGTTTTTACTGATAAACACTTGTAAAGGCTCTACCAACTTTATCATCGAAACTGTTTTTGTTAAGCACCATATGGGCTGTAAATATTTCAGGAAGGAACTACTGAAGATAACCTAATGTAGAGGTATGAATGCAGTTCAAGAAAAATAAAGATAAAAACAGTGTGGAAGAGAAAAGACAAATAATTATGAACTTGGAAGTTTTTCTGTGCATTTTCCTATGCAAAGTAACTGAAATCGAACTCACCAACATGACTTCGACTTCATTAGTGTCTTTACTTTGGTTGCAATCTCCCTCATTGTGCCAGCATCTTGATTCGTTTCTGCCTGATACACAAAGTAAATGAGAAATCATGAGAAAACCGTGGTTGGGAATATTGTCTATATTGTGAACCATATGCTTCTGAAAATAATTATTGCACAGTATGACATCCAACAAAGGTCGATCCCCGGATTCAACCTCAGCTGTGCTCAGCTGGAACAGCAATGTTGCAAGTCCAATTTCTTCATAACCTCCGAAGTACCGCTTTTCAGCTCTCCAAAGCACAAACAAAAAGCCTGGCAACAATATCAATTATACATGCAGGAAGCAAACAAGGGGATTTATTTCACAACAAATAGGCTCAGAGAGATGCTGAATAGGGCAGATTAGCATTAGAAAAGGACAACAAAACTCCCCAGTTCAACAGCTAAAGAGCAATTCGATGGGACTGGAATTGGGGAAATTGCTTGATTAGGGTGTGCATTTGGATGAGGCTGTCAATTTTATCCCAGCAAGGATGTGTAGTGTTGTTGCTTTGACAAAATGACATGCTGCTGCAGTCAAAACATGACATTATAAGAACTGTCAATTGTGAACTTTGATAATGCAAGACAAGATCAGGGGATGATACAGTATCCATCTGGGTAAATGAGACATCAGTGTGTATCTGATAAAGAGGGGGAGTCTTATCAAATGAAGATGCATAAATCATTTTATTGGATGGTATTTAGCCCAGTAAGGTTACAGACAAATGTTGACAGCATGGGGGAGTTTTCGAAAATATGTCTTATATATTTAACCTTAAAGGTATAATTTATACAGGATGTTTGATGGCCCCGGCAAACAAAATACGACATTTACAGCCAGTCAAACCGTTGAAACGTATATCTAGTTATCACATATTTTTCAAAAAATAGTAGCCTACTAGAGTGTGGTTTTCAGGAAGAGCTACTTGGTTATAAATACTACAGTTTTTCTTACCCGACAACCAGCAGGACTTTACAGGACAGCAAGACAACATTTGTGTCGTAAATAACAAAACTCTGCAATAAACAAAATATCTAAGGTGGGGGGGGCTCGAGCCTGCACTCGCACCACGTGCTCTCTGTTTATCAGCAATGCTTTCTGGGAAGCGGTGCTCATGGTTACCAATGTAAACACCGGCCATCCTCCTCCTCTTTCTAAACTCGGCTTTGCAGCAGCGCATAAGCGGGAGAAAATTTAAAACATGGCTTGCAGCGATGACCAGTATTATGAGAAGATAACATCGATTCAACAGAGCATGCATAAAAGGTGAGGTTTCCGTATGTTGTTGTTAAAGAAACAAGGCCTGGTGTTGACTGCGGACCCGAGTTGTGCTCTCTGGCTAGCTGCTCAGCTAACCAGTGAACTCCGTAGACTTAGCAACATTATAGCTAGTTGTGTTGTAGTTTGTTTACAAAGGAGGTTACAAGAAGCTAACAGCAGTTATATTGCCGTTGTTCTTGCACATACATGAATGGAAAGCTAACCCTACATATCTGTGAGTGTTATCGTTCGTTGCTAATTAGCCGAAGTTACAATGATGCTAAACTTCTTGTTTGTGTATGTAAGTTAGTTGCATGTATATCAGCATAAGCACACGCATGTAGCTGATGGTATGCTTGTAATTCGCATGCCAACATTAGCACACACACTACGGTTAGTTTGTTTACGATTAAATATATAATCACCCCTAATACTGCTGATAATACTAATACTTAGCCGTCAATTAGCCTAGCAAACCACGGGGATCCTGCAGTGTGTGGGTAACAGCCCCTCTGATTCTGTGTGCAGGGAGAAACGGAGGCTGCAGCTGGAGAGAGAACTGTTTGCTTTCTCCAGATCTGATAAAAGAATGTAAGTTATACGGATTCACTTAATAGAAAAAGCGATTACTTTACCTTGTTCTCATACCTTGACTTTCATATTAAGCTGTACCTTTGATAGATGCGATATTTAAGTAGAAAGCCCTTTCTATATGTACATTTGCTCAAGAAATTTACGTTTTTTTTTCCAGTTCAACTTTAAACCTCTACTACACTTCATCACAAAGGGAAATCTTAGACATATTAAATTACTAGTTACATAATATTGAAAGTACTTTAAAAAATATGATGTGTGATGATCTAAAATGTAATTACCCAAAACAATTCATGGAATGACAGAAGATTAGTTGACAGCAATACTTGCTAATTCAAGTCTTTTTTGTTAAAACATTTCATAATTTGAGATTCTCAAAAGTAAAACTTTGCTTCTATTCCTTAAAATTAATTGTGTAAATGTAATTGTGAGTACTTTTATGACTAGAGTTAAATGTACTAAGGTGTAATATTAGTACTTCTACCTAAATAAAGGATGTAAATACTTTCTCCACCACTGTAATTCAGCATAGCCATATAAGCCTTTTTATTTAGAATTATACAAGACCACTGTATTTTGTTCATCTGATTTTTCTTTTGTTAAAATAAACAGTAGGCTGAACAGCCTGTTTTTTACTGCAAAGTGATTCTAGTAAATATTAACATGCCATTTTAAAACAGCTGATATCCGAGTTGAGAATAAGATTTGCATTTAAAACAGATTGTGCTTAACCTATTCTTGTGAGAAGTCAAGCTCTTATTTTTTTTGACAATGCTCCTTGATAATATTTCCTTGGAATAATAGTTCTCCATTGCCTTCAGCTCACAGATAAAGTGTTCCAAACTACACAGTTATCTCAAAGAAATCTGTGACAGGGAAGCACGAGCGAAAATGAGAAACCTTGAGCTTCTGAGAGATGTGGAGTGCATAGAAATTAGCATGAAGGAATATCGTCCTGACCATGGCCCCCTGAAACAACAAAAGGTAACACACAGACACACAGACACACACACACACAGACACACAGACACACACACACACACACACACACACACACACACACACACACACACACACACACACAATTTCAATTATTCAGTATAGCGGTCTTTTTCAATATAGAGTTGTATTAAAAAGTTGTGAAAAATCATGAGGTTTATTCAGGTTCAGACATGGTCGTTTTTTCTATAAAGCAGTATTTGAATACAATAAATTATTTATTTATTTATTTTTGAGTACTGTGTGCTCAGTAAAATACTACCAAAAATACAGGGACAGGGAATAAGAACAATAAACTCACAGGTCTACAATATAATTGAACATTTGCCTTAATGATGTGCAGTAATTTAACATGGAGTAGAAATGTTTGCTTGCAATTGCTTGATGTGACAATAGTAAACACTCAAACTGCGCAATTGATCACGACAGGCAAATGAACGAGGGAGAAAACAATGAGCCAGTCAGATTATCACTTAAAACTCAACGACAGTGCTTGACAGCTTAATATCAAATTAACAAAATTGGCTAATTATGACTCGCTGAGTTAATTGCCCAATATAGAGACTGTGAAGTGCTCCAGAGGTTTAGTCATTTTCTCCCCTCAAGCAGTTGGTTTATTTCCTCTTGATGCTTTATGAGTCCGACATGTTGGTTGTTATTTTGGTTGTCCTGCTGCTTTGTCTCCATTGTCTAAAGTCACCTATATTTTTCTGGTTTAACTCTGATGTTTTTGATGCAATGAATACATAAAGTGAAGTCCCTCATACACATAACGATGTGTATACATGTATGACATGTTTCAGTGTATTTTTATTTCTTGGTTTTGCAAAACATTCAAATACCGAGTGGATGAATGAGTAATCGGGTAAAGTTGTCTTTTAATTGCCTGCTTCTCTAAACTATCATGTTTTGATGAAAAGCTTTGGCATGTTTGAGCTAATCCAAGTGCCCTTAAAATGGCCATTGTTTTTTTTTAATTGAAGTTGGGATTAAGACAGTTTAGTCTGGCCGGTCAGATAAATGCTTAAGGGTGTCAGCAGCTACACAGAGGACACTCGCATGGGAAAACCCGGTGTGATTGACTGATCCTTTGCACTGTCACATTTTTCTTTTCAAACCTTCTGCTTTTACATCACATTCAGATAATATCCAACAACACTATCACAGCAATATAACAGTCAATTCCTAGAATGCAGTGTTAGTTTGTTTGTCAGTTAAATATCTTGACTATCACCTTTGTGTCATTTTTCTGCTCTTATCTTGATCTAATATTTTCTTTATTCTGTCTTTACATCTCTTACAGGCTCTGTTTTTCAAAAAGATTTCTAGATTTATGGTAGAAAAGAAGAATATGGAGAAGGATCGTGATGCAGCAAAGGTAATGCTATGATGTGCAAAGTATATACTATAACAATTGCATTCTTATCTAGGGTTTACTTCCTGCATTTGTACATTTTGTACTTGACGTATCTATGTCTTCTGTGACCTCTGTTGTGTGTTTGTTTTATCACATGTCTTTTCATGGTTAAAAATAGCACTTGCTTTATTTACGTTAGATCCTTCCTTTTTGAAATGTTTACAAGATCTATGCAAATCACAGTTCTATCAAGCTGTGTTTGCAGCTTTGGAATAGCAAAGGAAAGTAGATATTATGCCTGGTAAATCTGTAGAGCAGTCTACATTTAAACTGTGTATCTGTAATAGCACAGGTGTCTAATCCTAGCTGGTGCATCTGTACAAGCGATGTAGTTCAAGTCCATAGCTGCTTTCTCCCTTCACTTAAAGCAGTTAAAGCTCTTTTAGATGAAATGTCTAAGACATCTCATAATAACTTGGAGCATGCTGTCTAGAGCAGTCACTTGTAACTGTGTGCAAAACCCCCGTCAGCTTGTCGATATTGTAATGAGCAAAATGGTACCGTCACTCCATTATGCATACAAGCCATTGGCTGGCAGTGTGCATGTCCCTCAGGCTGCAGCATTCATTAAGGGAAGCTTACCGGGCTGAAAGCTGGAGACAGATGATAACGGGATATGATTTTCATATTTAATACATTCCTTGGAAGAGCACACGCGTGCCGCAGATTGATAGAAGAATCAATTGCTACTTTAGTGAAACACTTTCTACTTTGCCCTGCAGCTACCGATGGAATCACTCAGCCAAGAAATTAACTTTTCCTCTTTTTTTTTACCTACTTTGTGGATCTGCTGGGCAGGCTGCATGGTTTACATTGAATGTTATTAAGCAGCTAACTGTTTGGTATTTAAGACGCTTATCAGAAAAGAAACAGAAGCCATGCTTTTTGTTATTATGTTTGGAGGGAGGCTTTTTTGCTTCCCTCCCCCCCAGCCCCCCGTCTCCTCTCGGTGACATTGCCGACATGAATCAAACTTGTCTAAAGGATTTTTAATAAGATGAAAAGTTAAAACATTGATCTTGAGACATTTTTCTGAAAGCTGTTTGTAAAAAATAATTCTGACCTTGGCCCAAATGAGCTACTCTTATTCAAATTTGTAAAGTGGATAGTAAACATACTTGTGTTTTAATTTTTAATAAAAGGTTTAATCAACCAGAGCAAGAAATGAAATGTCTTTTGAAGATCATTTTTATTTAAAAAATAATAATAAGAGAATGGACATTTGTAAATACACTGATTCTTTTTTTCAATTATTTGCAGGTTGAAGCTGTACACAGAGAATACCAGGACAGCTCCCTCTTTCAACCAGATAGGGACTCTACACAACCATCAGCAGTCATTTTTATGGGCCGCCAGACCTCCAGAGGGTCTGACGCTGAAGCTGGCACCACAAGTGTACACTCACACCAAGCATTGCATCGTTCACCCAATCGCAGCATGCACTCCCGCGAACGTCTACCAAGTGGCCTTTTGAAGGACTTCAGAGTTGGCGGAGAGGATGCCGCCGGCAACCGAGCACATTTATCAGATGACATTTCAGGCTCAAACGATTCCCCAGACGGCTGTAATTTGAGTGACAAACATGAAAGAACGATGGTGATGCTCCCATCTGTCCACGCATTAACAGGCGCAGCTGGTAATGTGCCTTTTGGAAGTGATGATGAACAAGAACCATCACCTTTAGTGACCTTGACGGGGCCTGAGAAGAAACCCAGCAGCAGTAGACTCATGAAGGCTGAGAATTCCCCTGTAGAGAACTCTGACTCCCGAGAGGCAGCTCATCAGCCACCCATAATGGAAGATGTGGAGAGAACTCTCAGCCATTTCCTGCCTCAAACCACTTTCGGAGAAGAAGCTGAAGATATTCCAGGTTTGCAATACTGTTTCTAATGCTTATTACATTGATTTTTATTGTCATTACTGAGACGTGTTTACTTTCAGGTAGAGGTGAGAGTGTCAGCACACCGAGCTCTGATGTGCAGCTGTCCGAGAGCACTGCTAGTGACCTGTCCATTTCCCTGACACAATCTGAGCTAGATGAGGATCCACCAGAGGGTGTGGCACCTGAGAGAAATGGCACTTCTGAATGGAGCTATGATCAAAATCAGCACAGTCCTGAATCCTCCCTCCACTCTGACGGGTCCAAAAACAAACCCCAGTCAAACGGCCAATCCTCAGCTCCAGCGGTGACCTTGGAAAGGTACAATATTTCTTCTGTACTTTGTTGTGTTGAATTTTCAAACTGCGTCGATGGGGAAAAACACCAACACTTCTTAAAATGTGCACAATGCAGTCAGTATTTTTTTTGCCAAGATTTAAGGCTAAGCAGGCAGAGGAAGGGGAATGTTGTGCACAGCCATGCTGAACCACAGAGGGCTGTTAATGATAGGAGACAGCGTACAGTCCTTGCCACCATCACATCAGAGGCTGACAGAGAGGATTGTGGGAGTCACGGTCGGTGCCACCACGCTCTCTGTAGCTCAGCGGCAGCTGCGGTGGTGGCAGTGATGCATCTTATAGGAAGAGCTCAGGACCTGTCACCAACAATATTGCCATAATCCAAGATAATGCTGTAACAGAGCAATTTTCTGCTTGAGAGACCTCAGGAAGTCCCCAGTAGAGGAGGAAATTTGTGGCACCATAGAGTGTTCTGGAGGGTGGGCATGTGGACAGCACTTACAGCCACAAATCCTTAGCGTGATGATGGCCTCTGAGTTGAAGGATCATTTTGGATGGGGTTAGAGCCACAGAAAATCCCATGAGAATGTTTGCACCCAGAGTCTCTGCATTTCCACTACTATATACACTATGTTAGGAACAGTTCCTGTTACGCTCCTAAAAAGGAGGGAAACTTTATTTTTCTTTACCATATTCTGAGGGATATTGTTACATACATTATTCCTATAAATCATTATATGCTTAATTAGTTTAAGCTAAGCACCAAGTTTCACACTTATTTTGTTCTAATCAAACCCATTATCATCTTTTTTATTGTGGTTTGCAACAACATAGTGCAGATACATCAGAGCATTATGTCTTGAGCATTACCATTATGTCTTAGCATTATAAAAAAATATCAAAGGTTGAAAGATTTTATTTTCTCTATGAGAGTATTGCATGTTTGTTTGTGCATGACTGTGTCTCTGTGTGGTCTACTATACTGTTTATGGTGTGACCTCAAGAGGAACTGCAGTTAGCCTGCTCCAGGGAAACGATGGGAGGGGGGGGGGGCTGCAGCTTTCATTGTTAACACAGAGGGCTTCTGTGTGTGAGGAGAAAACCAGAGGCTTTGATGTAAAGCTCAGAGAACATCCACTCTCTCTCTGTCTCTCTCTCTCTCTCTTTCTTAAGGTTAGTGTTTGTATCACTCCCTCCATTCAGCTCACCGTCAGGAAAAACAAGCCTGAGAAATTCATTAGATTATCCCATTATATTTCTCCTCCAGCATGGCTGGGGTGAGTGAGGGTACACGACGGAAATATCCTCCAGGTATTTTTTTTTTCTTTCTTCGAGACTCATCATAATGGCCACCCTGTTTCCTCCTCTCATGTGTCGTCCCTGAACTGCATGATGGTTCGGTCTCATGGTGGCAGTACGCCTTACAGTATACATTCTTAAAAATCCAATACTAAAGGTAGAAAGAAAGAAAATATGTTAAAGTTTTGCAATGTCATTAGATTATTCAGAACAATTACTTGGTGGTTTTATTTAGTGGATTTTGGAGTTGTTGCACATTGTCACACAGTCATATCCCAAATTTAGCCTTGCAATCCCATGCTCAATGTGCTGTTATTACTTGTGGTTTTTCCATTCCTTTGTCTGTTATATTTGCCGTCTGTGCCAGCACGGTGAGATTCCTGTGACACCAATCACTCCACAATGAGACCGTTCCGTGTGGTAAATCACACCGGAGCCAGTGCAGTACACTGTAGAGCAATATCACTGCAGAGAGGCTGACCCTTTCCTCCTAGCTAACAATACGCGCTCCTGATGATGTCGACATGCGGACAACGGCAGCATCTAAAGTGAGGTCGGGGACCTTGACATGAAAGCTGGCCCAATACAATGAGACAGAGGGAGAAGGGTTTGCAGAAAAACACAACTAATTCACTTTCTCCCTCTCTAAAGGTCTCTTTTTGAAGAGCATTGACAAATAAAGTGGAAAGAGAAAGATGACTATTTCAAGGCCCACGCTGACGATAAGGGAGAGAGAAAAAAAAAAGATAGCTTTTGCCTATGCTACTTCAGCCACACTGAAGAGGACTTAGCACAGACGGATTGCACACTACAGAATGTCATGGATATAATTCGAGCTGCCAGCTTAATCAGGATGTTACCAGGAAACAACCTGCAAAAAAGAGGGAGCAATTGTTTGCTGACCCCTAACCCAGGAGCCCATTACAGATTGTCATAAATTCTTTTTGGCCCCTTTTATGTAGGGGGGCTCAGGATCTCTCGGCTTGGGGTTTCATGGCAGAATTCAAAGAGGGCCACCCAGAGCTTAATGCTCAACGAAGAGATGGATTCTCAATATCCACATGCATTAGGCATCCATTTCTCATTTTGCAGCGCACACCGCTCCAGATTATTGTGTAAATCTCTCACAAAATGAAGAGAAATCATCTCGAGCATCACATTTTTTGGGGAAAATTCTTTCTCCTTGTATTTTTAAATGTCAATGTCGTATTGTTTTACTTGTTAAATTTGATATATAAACATCATATTTATAATGAAGTTTACTTGACCATGTAACTGTTCAAGGCTGATTTTTAAAGATTTATTTCCACATTATTCAGCTAATTCTACAAGCTCTAATTTTGAAAGCCAGTTTTCAAACACAACCAGTCATTACGTGTGGCACAGACATGCTTTGAATTGCTTGAAAAGTCTGTTATGTACCATTTTTTCTTCTTCTAATGATGAGATTCCTCCAGCAGTCCTTGAGTGCCTCAAGGAAATTGCCCTGAAAAATGCATCAGATATTCTTCGATCAAATTGCATCTTTTTTATTTACTTTGTATAACTATCAAGCTTATCGATCACATGGCTTCCTGCATTTTTATTTCCTTTCACCACATTAATTGGAAACATGTATTTAGTCTCTCCCAGGAAGGACTCTTTCATCTGCTAGACGACATCGAAGGACGACTCCATGGCGAGCAGACCGGTGTGTATGAGGATGCTTCGATTGATGGAAGACAACTCCAGAGAATTATCCGGTATACCCTTCCTGTCTTTCCTCAGACTTTACTATCTTATCGCTGCATTAAGTGCGGTCTTTATTTATTTAATGGCCATGGAGCAGTTTGTGCAGACGAGGAAAACATATTATCCTTCTGCCAAGGGCTCTCACTTTAGATGAAGTGTCATCACCAACATGCACGTCTTTATTTCTGAGGGGTTTTCAAACACACAGGATTGTTACCACCCCGTTGAATTGTTAGTGGGAGTTAGGGGAGATGGAGGATGGAGAACGTGTTTCATTAGACCAAGCTTATTTTTCATAAGCCTTTTTATATTTCATAGCATGATTAATTTACCATAATTGCAGTTCTTGTTGTAAAGTACGGATAAATGTCTGGCGAACGAAAGCTTTCGCACTCTTTTTGAACCCAGTTTATCCCCATCTATGCGACTGTGAATGTTGTAAATGATGTCAACAAGATATTCAATAGTAAAAAGAGTGGCGGTCGTGTAGTATGACCCTCAGTGCAGTGTCTAGTCTTCCTGGATATTTTGTGTGTATGTGCATTGATGTGTATGATCACGCTTGTTTACTGCGTGTGTACTGTTATCAGCTGTTAAATGTCCTCTGTTTGCTCCTGACCCATGGGGCTCCATGGCAATAGCTGACTGATCTCTATATATTGGACAGCCTTTGTAACGGTGGCGCGAGCGTGAATGGCGAGGACCTTAAAGCATGTGGAGCAGTCATCCTTCATGGGCTTCAGAGGTTGTCATGGAGCACAGAAAAGGGCTGCCTGCTACCTCAGGATCTAGTGAGTGCTCAGCAGTCCAGCACTGAGCCTAATGAAATAAGGTAAAGCCTCCTGGAAATCCAACACTAAAGACCGTTAAAAGTGTTTTTGTTTAATTTATTCAGTAGAGTGTGATGATTTTTTTTGTTATCTTAATGACACGGGTTATTGTGGGGTTATAAAAATGGCACAGTCATGTTTGATTGTTTGTGTAAATCTGTACTACTCAGGTCGTTTTTTCACTTTTCAGGACATTAAATTTCGTAACAAACTGCTACTTCTGAGAACAAATGCAACACACACACACACACACACACACTAAAATAGATCAAATATAGTGAGAAAAAAAGCAGGGTTTTTGCCGGTCCTTAAAGGGCCCCTATTATGCTCATTTTCAAGTTCATACTGTTTATTTTTGTGCCTTTTACTGTGACATGTCTCCATGCTTTAATGTTCAAAATCGTTTGACCCTCTGTCTGAAACCAGAGCCCAGTCTGTTGTAATTGGTTAGCTGGCTGGCTCTGTTGTGATTGGTCAACCACTTAGAGATTTCCCACCCTTTAGCCCATCATGTAAAATGTGTTGAACGGCTTGCCAATAGAAACGCCTGTGTTACCAAGTGATGTCATTATGTTACGGATTAAACAAAGGATTTAAATGGGGGCATTTCAGCCCTCCAAACCGCAAAAGCATTATAGAGCCCCTTTTTTAAATCGTCTTAATTTCAGAACCATAACATCTGTATTATGAGGTCAATATCATTAGCTTTAGTGTTGCTGTGTGTTTTTGGGGAAAGAAATGTCATGATCTTTCTGTTCAAAACTAAACATGCAACCAATATCCACCAATCAAAATTGTGTTGCCTGGTCAGAATTTATCCGAGCAAATTCAGCTACTGTCTACCCTATAAGCAAAAAAAGCTTAACATTAGTCTTTGAAAGGAAATGAAGACATAGATGAGCTCTTCTGACATTGATTATATGTTTACTCAGTGTCATTCTGGGACTTTTCTTCCTATCCTTCATACTTTTTTTTGCCATAATGGGTATAAAATAGGTCTTAAATTGCATTCCTGACCCTTCAAAGCACCTAAAAAGTTGAATGTCTTTAGACTTGCAGAAACCCTGTGTATTATATGTTTTGTGTTTACATTTCTAACTCTCCGAATAAGTAGTGCTTTAGTAGAGTATATCAGAGTGCAAATATCATCCATCTGACAGCTTTTCATAGAAAATAGAGAACAGTCTTGAATTCCACTTTCCAGACAAAGAAAGGTTAGCTACATTTTATTATTATTTTTTGGCCATGACAGTGGGAGGAGAGGGCTCGCACTTACAACAGTAGCTGAACATATCGCGCATGCTACCATTCGAGACAGCCTCCCCTTGTCCAGAAATATAAAGGTCATCTTTGGTGTCACCTCGTGCGGCAACACTGCACGGGTGAATGTCATGAGTAAATTAAAATGCCCTATCTGTGACTTCCAGTCCCTTGGATAATGAGTAGTTATACTCTGAGCGAAATCCACGCTTTGCTTCACTACTCTATTGATTTCACTGAGACCTCCATCCAAAGAAACACATCCAGCAGTGTCCCCCACTTTGCTCTGGAGATGCCTATTGGCGCTTTGACCTTTTATCTAGGTTTCAACCTGGTGCTATATTAGTCTCTATGTATTTCTAAATGTTCCTGATAATTATGGAGCCTTTCTCAGTAACTAAGGTTTATTGTAACTAATTTAAGCATGTCCCACTGTGTATTCAATAAGAAATGCCTCTTTTTATTTTCTCCCAAATCCCCCCACCCTCACCTCAGCACCAGCCTCCCTCCTGATGCCGCTCGGCTGTGGGATCGCTGGTTCAAGCACGCCCTTCTGCTGAAGGAGCGCCGTGTCCTCAGCACTGAGCGCTTGGTCCAGCTGTTCACGCCGCTGGTGCTGGAGCGCCATGCCACCTACAGCCACCAGGTAGCGTTGGAGGCACATACACATCCCACTGCTACACATAAAATACTAGGTCACACACTTTCAAGGCACCCCCTCCCAAACCCAAGCAGGCATTAACACACACATATGACCGCAGGAGTAGAATGCGTCCTTTTTTTTCTTTCCAAATAGGCTTGTTTTAATTTCTTTGCATGTTGTTGATGCCTGGCGATTGAAACGAAGCCCTGGCTGCCGACTCATCAGATTGCGCTACACATTGACCTAGACAGAAGGGGAACCCTGACCCATGCGCTAATCGCAAATTAAAGCCTCTGCTTGGCTCCTTTCATCTCACGTGGTGTATTCATCAGAGAAACACTTGCTTTTAATACAGCATTAGCCAAAAGTATAGCCATCAGCTGGGTCCTATTGAATGAGGGAGCCATTTGGACTCTCCCCACATAGATTATTTACAATATCCCACTCATTGTCCTTGTGTGGGATTATGCTCAAGTAAACAAAGACAGGAATTACAATTAATATTCACACTTGAAGCCTATAGATATGTCAAGAGATATGTCAGCAATCTTCCGAAAAGGTACCTCCTTTCTGCAGGAATGATCATATACATGCAGTTTTATACGTTTAGTTGAGGACTCATCTTGTCGGGGTTCTTGTGGCTCGGAGATCTAGCTCCAGTGTCCCAGACGCACTGAGGCAGACTATAGAGCCTCTTGAAAATATGAACTGACAAAAGGAAGAGAGGCTCTGCCATCTACATCATTGTGTCCAAGTGCATCAGGAAAAGCCTGAGTGAAAATCTTTCTCCCCTTTATCGCTCTCACTCCATCTACTCCATCTATTTCTCCCTCCCTCCCTCAATTTCTTCTTCTCTGCTCTCTTTCTGTCCACATACAACAGCTTTACTCTCCTCACACAAGAGCAAACAGAAATTTCCATTCACGTAACGCCACACAGCCTGGCTACTCCGACAAATGGGAGCATGCAGCTCGCATGCACACACTCAAAGAGGCCCTTTGAATATTCAAGTGCTAACAGTTGCATTCATTGATATTTAAAATGCAGTGGGTCCGCGAGAGCCCTCAACCCACGGTACATTTGACTAAATAAAAAAAAAAAAGAACAAAGACGGATATCGGGGACAAGGATCAAGACAGTTTTTATTGTGCAGAAACATCAAATACCAAGTGGCAAGCTCAGATTGGCATGTGTTTGCCTCTCTTCCCCTCAAACAGAATGAAAGCATGTACTTTGTCAATCTTCACTGCGACCTACTGATAACAACTCACAATGCACTTAAAGTTTGTCACTGTCAAAATCCTCCTGATCATCCCCTCCCTATTAGTGCTCATTAAAAGTTGCAAATGGCCATCTGAGGCTGAGAGGCAGTCTTTGATCACAAAAGAGAGATGATGATGGCACGATTTGATATGGGGAGGGAAAAAGGAGAGAAAGGGAAATCGGTGTGTGACATCTCCATGCTCCTCATCTCCCGGAACAGTTCCTCTTAATTGTGTATCCTCATCTCCCCGGAGATAAAAAAAATGAGCTGGAGAGTGAGGAAGAGAGCAGTTTGTCTCAATTCCCTCAGCCAAAAGGGGAGATATATGGAACGTGTTGCACATTAATGCCAGGGTGATTGCATTCTTTAGGCGCTTCTCTAATCTCATGGATGAGAAGAGAGAGGCAGAGCGGGAGCGAAAGTGTGCGAAATAATCTTTTTTTAGTTAAATGACTGAGAGAATTTGAAGTTATTTTCTCTTGGCGTTTGAACACGCGCTTCAGCTGCACCTCCTGTGCGAGCAGCCATGGCCAAAGTAAATGACTTGCCTAATCGGCAAGAGTTCAATTTGACACTTCCTTCACAAAATGGGAACAATTAAGAGTGTGGTTTTAATTTGTGCTGCTCACAGGCCAAAGTACTGCTGAGGACACTTGTGTCCCGGTCCAGTGAGGAGTGCCCCTCAGCGGAGGACTCGTCTTCTTCCTCTGGTCCTCCTTCTCTGCTGGAGGATGATGATGAGACGCCCGCCAAGCCGGTACAGAAGCAGCAGATCCAAGGTTACTGAAATGTATTTTTTATTCTAATTAGCCCACCACATTTGAATGCTGGATTTTGTTTATTTATTATGGGGAAATTCATTTTCAGACAATTTAAAAACTGTGAGTATATTCCCCCAAATGTTCAAAACAACCACTATTCTCTATCTTTGCACAGCAATGTAAAACAAGACCATTACTAGGAGCAGATGTAGACTTTTACACATTTTTTTGTAAACCACCTAAGCAGAGAACTTCGCTTTTATGAAAGAAATCAATTTCACCATAGAGCTTTTTTATTAATCCCTCACAGCCCAGTTTTCCTACAGGCTTCTATTCAGAGCTAAAGAAAGACCCCCCATTCCCATTTCTACCCCGAGACTCCCTTCCTCCCTGCCACTGCTTCTCACTATGCGCTTCCCTTTCTTACAGAACTACAAAGTACTGAAGAGGACAGCGAAGACGAAAGCCCTGTGGAAAGTGTTCCTATTAGAGGTAAAAAGGCATCGCCGGTGCCCCAGCATTCACACTGTCCTTATGTTGTGGTTTATTTTCCTCCCACTGCAGTGAATAATGGGCTCTTTTCACCCAATGGCTGAGGCAGGATGATCAAGGTGAATCCAGGGTCAAAGTCCCACCTGAAGAGCTGTGCTAGTTCTCTCTAATTATCTCCCAGGAAAAAAAACACTGGCTATGTTTTGAGCCTTGTCTGAGGCATCTGGCGAAATTGATAATTCGCTGGCCCCGGCATAATGCGGCTGCTTTAATTGTCAGGAGGCTAGGGTGGGAAGCGCAAGAGATCTGTCATCGCTTCTCATTATCTTCTAAACAATGCCCTGAAAAGGCTGGACTTGAAAAAAATACTAGATGTGAAGGCATCCTGGAAGCAGTTGGTGTGCCATCCCTAAGCTGCACCTCTGAAATGTAAAGCAACCCTATATTACCTTCGGCTATCAGATGTCCCACAGGCTGTTTCATGTGTCTGCATCCCCAAGGTGCACAGCCAGCAAAATGAGTCCAGTTTCCAAACGCTAGACCTAATCAAAAGAGCCCGTAAAAAGAAAACATGACTAAAGATTTTGCAAGGAAAAGGGGTTTGCTGTGGTGAGCAACATCAATGTCACAATCAAATACCATGACCTTGGAAGGGAAAGTAATTGCCCGGACATTATCATTATAATGGTTGTTTTTTCAGACTACGTGTAAAAGCAATGCCTGTGTAAAGTGCTGTGGGTGGCATAACACTGTACATATCATATGATATTTAGAGCATGATTAAAACATTTTAAAAATTCAGGACTTGGTCATACAAGTTCACAGTTTTTTCTTTCTCCCTTGATTTGGTAAGTGTATTTTTTCTGATAACAACCCATGATTTATTATGTTCTCCTGCTCTGTTTATTTGTTTGCCAGCTCCTCTCAAATTTGATACCTACTTTAGAGTGCCAGTGTGAAAGTAATTATGAGTGTTTTTTTAAAACCGAAAAATCATTCAATGCCTTTACTGGCAGGGGTTGTTTAGATATAGTGAGATTCTGATTGCTGTCTCATGGAAACTGTTGCTACATACTGTAGGCTAGAACCAACAGCTTAGCTGATTGAGCGAGCTGTTTTCAGCCGCTCTGTCACCAAAGGAGTCAGCCACTGAAGCGTGTTGTCTCATCAAACACAGAAACCTGTGAAAGTTGGAAACCTGGGTTTTAAGCAAATATTTGACAGCGACATTGTGTGTGTGTCCCTAAACAGAGACAAAAGCATATCGGTTACTTAAACAATCAGCGATGCAGGAAAGGCTGCAGAGCTCTGAAGAGGAGGAGGAGGAGGAAGAGGAGGATGAACTCTCAGGTAAGACATGTAGCCCATTCTACCAGGCAAGTAGCGAGCAACAGGAGCCTAATGACTGGTCAACACTGGCCTTATGTCACAACAGAAAGTAAATTTCGAACAATTTTACAACCTAAGTAATGACATAGCAGATACATGTCTAATACATACTTACAATGCAGAGCCAACAAACAAAACTAAAAACCTCTCATACATACAAAGGAGGTTACAGGAGAATCAGTTTAATGATTGTCTCTTCTATGATTACAGGAGATTCTGGAGGTTCTTTTTACAATAATGGCTGATAGATCAGGCCCAGTGAGATTTAAGTAAGGCTGCCAGGTTTTATAGAACTGCTCAGATTAATACTTGTAAAATGTTCCAGGTAGAAAGTACATTTTAGTCTACTAATCTTGGTTTTCTCAACTTCATTTTTAGCACTCAAAGACACCTACATATATTCCTAGCCTCACATAATGATGTGCACATATCAATGTATCAACATCAGGGTTAGGGTAATCAGTCAAGTCCCTCATAAGCATCACCGTATGTTTCTGTCTTAATATGCATTGTAGATTATGTGATGAGATGTCTAAATCAAATGTTGCCCCTGTTTGCTCTTTTAAGGAATAAATCATGGCCACGATGAGGACCTGGGGAGGGCCAAACGCTCCTCACATCAAGACCCTTACCCCGGGTAAGAACATTGTTATTATTCAACGGGCCACAGGAAATGGGCCACCAGACACCAAAGTGGTTGATGTACATTTGCATGGCCGCTCTCATAATTCCCTGTTCATTTCCATAAGATCAAGGGGGTGCCACCCATTAACTCGCTTACAAAGACAAAAGGCCTCTAAAGCCCCCTTCTCACTCACTGTTTGCCCGGTTCAGCCAGGTTTGGGAAATCAAAAAACCAAAATGTCCAGTAATAAATAAATTGGGAGGCATAATGTTGCTGTCTTTGGATGGTTTTCTGAAGGCAAATAGATCATGTCAAGAAGAGAATCAGGGACAACTGTTTGGTACGGAGGACACTCAAGTGTTGACAAGGACAAATCGCCTTTCATTTTTCACCCTTGAAAGGCATTTAGGCTTCTCAAATCAGGGCCCTAAGTGGGTTGGAAAAGAAGATGTAATGATAAATAGCTCGGTGGAAAGCAGCTAAAACCAGCGCGGCTACATTTGAATATCAACACGACTTCATCAAATCTGCAATTGCACGTCGGGTCCTTCGAGCACCTCTTCACTGCAAACCCATTTGGGCTGTCGTAATGGCTGGGTAAACGTTATGAGGAATAATCTTCTCTGATTTCATGTGATTACTGGGCAACACGCTGACACAAGGGCTGAAGTCTGTATCTCCCTGGCCTGGCAAGCAGGCTGCTCCCAGTCTGCCTATTAGCCCAGGGAAGGGCCTAATGGGCTGGCTCTATTGTGGCCCTCATAGCTGCCTCTGCCAGCCCAAGTGACCACCCTCTTTAATAAACATGAGCCAATTTTGGACACAGACCCTCTCAGATGGTGCCTGTCCTCCCGTCTGAATGTGCATTGGAAGCCCGCAATATATTCGATTAGCCAACATTTTCAGAAAAACTGAGAATGATATCAACTGTTGTGTACATTAGACAAATGGTTAATACATGCCTAACTGTAATCTCACTCAGGTTAGCAAGGACATGAGCTACCATGACCATAATCCTTTCTTTGGTCATTCAACAAATTCCCCCCTGTCTTTTCTTTGCTTCTCCTGGACGCTTAGATTTAAGCATTCCACTTACCACAGTCACTTCTTGCGCTTTATTGCTTCCACAAGTGGTCTGCAAGCCCTGCACTTAGGCAGAAGCATAACACTGCAGCATGCCCTCGTCCTGCTTCTCTGTGTGTGTGTCTCTCTTGCCCTTTCTCCATCTATTCGCCCCTTCTTCCTCTCGGTCTTCCTGTATTTTCCCCTCCTCCTCCTCCTCCTCCTCCTCCTCCCCCCCTCCTCTCCATCCTACTTGTTAATTATTTGCTTTATTTTGTCAGCGAGCTGATGAGTCTCATCAAAAGGAGGATGGAGCCGGACTCAAAATACAAAAATGGCTTCCTCTCTGTTGTCTTAGACAATAATTATGATTTGCCAGTTAAGCCTGGACTACAGCAGAGGGATTGTAGTTTAAAGCAGAGGCTTTGGTGCAAAAAATGCATTTATAGCCCTTTGTGAGGCTCCTCATTATGTGTGGGCCCGATTCATTAAGTAATTGGTTTGCAGTTGTTTACATGAGTATTAAGGCCTTCTATTCAGGGCCTTTGAGAGATACATTGTGCAAATGTTGCATGTTATGAATGCAGAATGAGAGGCGGGGGGCCAGTCCTATTGGCCAAACACTGCACTCGGCTGAAAAGCGAGAGAAAAGCACTGGGTGCTGCTTTGCATAGCAATGACTAGGGCCTTAATAAGCTTTACAGATTAAATACATGCAGTCTATACAAGATGCAAAGAGATACTCTTAACACATTTATATGTGCTCATTTCACTATTATGGCGTTGCAGAGAATTGAGGTCTTTCATATTATTTTTTTCCCTCTATCCCTCTCTTCCTTGCTCTCTCCCACACAGTGTTTTTCAGTCAGATACTTTTATAGAATGTGCTGTTTATTGTATTATAACTCGTGGGGAAGCGACTGATTTGTCCATTAGAAATCTTTTGCTGTCTTTGTGAGTGGCAAAGTAAAACCACTTTGTGGTTGAGTGGCGATGAAAGGAATAATGCACGAAGGAGTGAGTCTTAATAAGCAGCTGCACTCCATGTAAAGACCACTTGTTCCCCTTTGTACGCGAGTGCATGCCACTGCTTCCTCTCGTGCAAAGAATCATTGTGCTCCTTTCTACTGTAGGCATTTCAGATGCCACCCCTTTCTTGTTTTTATTTTGAGTTTTATAATACCTTTCCGTCATCCCCCTCCGTCTTGAATCGAGGAAAAATGCTCGTACACATGTGCACACACAAAAACACACACACAAAAACACACACTATCCTCCAGCCATCAGCCGGTGTGATGATTGTTGTGCCTAGTGCCTGCTTGACAAAAACCTTGACTCAACAATTAGTGGTTTACAGCTTTGCCTTGGACAACAGGATGTGCTCAAGCATTCGACCTCAAATCACTCAGAATGTCAAAATCAGAAGCTCCCTCTCTCTCTCTCTCTCACTCGCTCTCTCCCTCTCTTTCTCTCTCTCATGGGGAAGTGATGTATGTGGATCTCTGACAGCTCACTGGGAGGAGGGATGGAGGGGTGAGAGGGACATGAGCTGAAGGAGAGTGAAAGAACCGGATTGGAGACGTAAAAAAGGGTAGTGGGAGATAGAGGGAGACAGAGAGGCGGATACAGACAAATGGGTAGTAGAAGATGTACTCCTGTTCTTCAAGCCAAAAGTAAATGAATGGGAAACACGTGTGAACCGTTTAACTGAAAAATATTAATCAGCAGAAGTCCGGCATGTGGCAGCATTCAATCTGTGGATTTGAAGAATAACTTTCAAAAACAAACAGAACACGTGGTTCATACGTGTCATTTTCCTTTTTTTTTTTTTTTACATTTGGCAACACATTAAATGATCTCCTTCAGTTTAAAATAAGATTACAACCCAGCCAAAAAGACAGTAGCCATTGAGGAAGGCATCATTTAGGGTCTCTAACCAGAGGAGGTCACTGTCCTATATACAGTAAGCTGACTCAAACCAGTAAATAATGCCTGTGATTTAATGCCATATAAATGTAACATTTTAAACACTTTCAATGCTATATTGTTTTATTTCTATAAATAGACGACACCCTTTAGGTTTAGGATGTATTTACTCTTGAGCTACTTAAGCTGTTACTAAAAAAATAAAGACAAAAAAAGGGCAGTCATTTATTATGCTGTCATTGCTGATAGCATTTTCTTGTATTGCTTGATGTTGGTTATTGATGCATGGGGCAAAATGTTACACAAGTATTCCTTTTGTCATAATGAATTCTTAGTTGATTGACAGCCATATGATTTTTACAAATAATGTATTTAATAATCAGATCTGTTAAACTGAAGAATATAGTAGAAGCACCACTATACAACTTGTGTTTACCAGAGATGTTTCTTGAACATTATGAAAATAGGAGGAAATAGGCATTCAAAATGTAGTAATCCTCTAAAGAAATGTTTGTGGACTAAGAACAAAACAACCATTTAGTGAACTAAGAGAGAGCAGCCCTAAACATGAGATGAAGGATCTATCCTTCAGCCGTCCCCACTACACAGCCTTCAGTCAGGAGCACAGCTCTGCGTAGAAATCATTTTCCTCAGTAGATTTCCTCTGAGTTGCAATACTTCCTCATGCCCAGCAGAGAGCACTCACACGTTAGAGAGTTCCCCCTCGCAGTGCACTCACAGTTTGCCTCTCACTGTTTCCCCCCACTGAGCCTATATCCTGCTACCATTCAGGCCCGTGAGAGTACATCTAAACGGAGCCTAAACAATGTTTCTACGGGGTCATAGCTGGGATGGGAGTAGGAGTTGATGGGAATGATGAGGTGATGGGTCTCCCTTTACCTTTAGACAAGCACCGCTGTGCAAAAGTGCTATTGTGCTATTAGCATTTGTGTGTGGGTGGCAGGAGCTTAAAAAAAGCCAGGGTAAATAAAAGCAGTTTTCTCGCTATCTGTGTGCAACACAGTTTTAAATGCTTGGTAAGCATTATTTCCTCTGTCAGTCCTCACATTCCCTAATGCGAGTGTTAAGGATTACAAGTAAAATCCGTCACCAGAAACCCTTCCTGGTCTTGCTTTGCAATTGCTTTAGACTGCAGTTTGAAAGAACATTGTGTTCTATATGATCATGTCTTTTTCCATGTGCTATTTTGGTTAATATTCAATAACAATATGTATGATTGCAGCATTCTCTGCCTAAAGTCTCTGTTGAATACAGCATGCTGTTTCAGCTATGGGTAGGCCTATGTGGTGACACAAATTAAAACCATAATCTAAATTATCCATGTATTTGCCAGATATTGGCAGAAAGAAATTTCTCCAAAATTGTCACAACATATTTGCTGAAGTAGAATTGGCATGCTGCTCTTTTTTTAACTCCAGGTTTAGAAATATAGAGAACAGTCTTAAAAGGAATTTATATTTACACAGATAAAGATCAGTCATTGTGTTATTCTATTAGAATGTGTTCCTGACGAATGGTACCAATACCTTCCTTGGCCAATGTATACATTGTGTCCATTGTGAAGTATATGCGGTAATATGTTTGTTGTATTTTTGATTAATGTAAGTATCACATAACTAGGAGCCTTGCATAACTATCTTTTTACAATCTGTTTTGAAAGTTTGAAAATATGTAAATCTGTGATGTTTAACTAAGCTTGTGTAGTTTAAATTAGCAAAACAAGACCAAGGTTTTCATTAAGCAAATGCACAGATTACATAACGTGTATTAAACTCATCATACAATGTTAAAGGGTCATTGTAGACTCAGCAGACAGGCAACTGTTAAAACAGAATATAAACAACAATATGAATCATAAAAGGCCAGAGAAAGAGAATGAGCGAGGCATTGAGGGAAAAAAAGGACATTACAATAGCTGTAATTTGCATCATTTTACACATTACATTCACCTCTATCTACCGGAGCTTGTGAAACACTGGCCAGCCCAGTCTTACATATTCAGATCATTTGCCTCAATTAAGGGAAACTCAGCAGAAGATGAACTGGCATAAATGTTTATGGAAACGGAATATTAGATTGGTGGGGTCAGATTCAGTCTGGGCTCTCTATGGTAATAGCCCTGTCTTGAAATCAGTCCTGTCCCTCACTGAAGTGGAACAGCTGATAGACCATTCCCATCCCCGGGAGGGAGTTCAAGAAAAGAAAAGCCCAATTTACTCTCCGTAACAGCTATTATTGTGGCAAAGGAGAGGAAGTAATCGTATGGATTATTGCTGTATTTTTGCTGCAGCAGGGACTGGTGAAGATATGTTGCCTAACAATTGTAAATGGATGCAGCAGTCCTCTTGCTTTAGTCGTGCTTCAGAGTCTCTACTTTATCTCTTAGTATGTTTATAAAGCAGAATGCTTATCACAGGTGTATACAGTACATTGAAACACTTTAGGATCCATGATATTCTTTTTTTTTTCATCTTAATAATTGTGTATATGGCCATCTGTCGGTCTAGTACGGTCAATAAGAAATTATTCTAACAAAAAACCCTCTAAATATTTCAAAAACATTACTTACCATCCTTTTGGTCTCAAAATAGATGACCAAAATAAAGTTACCATCTGCAAAATGCCTCAATGTCACAAGATTTGATTATTGATTTACTAGAATACATATATTTTGGCCAACAAAATCCTCCCTCTCAATGAAACACAACACCCTGCACCTTTTACTTTGCGTGCTGATTATCCATCATTGTGTTTCTTTTCTTTTTTTGGCCCAGCTTCTCTTACTCAGCCTCTGCTTTTGATTTGCTAGCATTTTAAGTGCCTGAGGTTCAACATGCTGTCTGAACAGATGCAAGAATCCTCCAAATGTCCTGTAAGAAGCCCTATCAGCATATGAATATAAAAGTTATTTTCTAATGGTTATACGGGCTGTATGGTATATTGCTTTTAGCACCGAGCAATCTGTTCACAGTTAAGAATGGGAGTTGCTTTGCGCTCTGCCTTGAGTGGTGCAAAGCAGCAATATATAGTTTAGAAGATGGCAATTGGAACGCAGCCAGAGTAATTTGCTCCTCACACTCAATGTACAGTCACATGTGCCAAGACTTAGCGGAGGGAGAGATGAGGAGATGAGGGTGATTTAGAGGATGACAATCAAAGGGGTCATGGGTTTGAATTGATGCAGATGGAGTAACACGCCACACAACAGTTTTCTTTTTTGCCTCATCTATTTCAGACTCTGATTTTTTTTCCAAGAAAAGTGACAACACAGCGCCCTAGATAGAGAGTCCAAACAAATAAGCCATATGGATATGTATGCTAACCTGGGAGATGATGAGTATATATTGTGGGGTTTTGAATAGCCTCTGTGATGATGTAAATTAAAGAGGAGGCCTTTAAAAGTGGAACGGGGGGGGGGGGGGGGGGCCTTATTGCATATGCATTGAGGTAGATCAAAGCCTTTTCGGAGGTCACACATTTACATAGCGATATCACCAGAGCTATGGGAACCTGGCAACCCTGTCTCTGGACTATTTTTGAATAAAGAGGGCCTTGTGGAAGTCCTTTAGCACAATTATAGGAGTCAAGGAAGTTCCCTGAGCTGCACTGTGCCTGCCTTTCTCCCTTTTTTTTTTTTACAGTTTTTTGGTGTAAAATAGCAGCGGCTCATTTCCAAAGTAAGCGTAAGATAATTACTCTACAAGGCTAATAACTGTCTTTGTGTTTCCAGGAAAGAAAGGACTAACTCAAACATTCTTTCTACTCTGAAGTCTAGAGGTGAGTATAGACAAAGACATTTCAATTATGTGTGTTGGAAAATGGTTAATAAGAGGTTTAAGCATTCACAGACATGACATACACAAATATTTGTGGCTGAGAAGAAGAAGAGCAGCTGTTTGATAACATTTCATTTTTATTTAATACTAAGGACAAAACCAGGTAACTGAAAGCCTAGATTCTTATATTGAAGAAACATTATCTAAATTGTATAATAAATTACGAAAGCAGTGCTATTAAGGTGTACTGACATTACTGAATTTGCAGAACTGCTCTAAATTAAACCGTAAAACACAAGTGGTGATTCTAATTGCTTTGCTATGACATCTTTGCTTTATTAAAAAACAAAATATATCATATATAAAAGTGTCTTGCTTCAACAGGGGCAGGTTGCAATTGACCACATGTTTCACATTGTATCTCAGTTCTTCTTTAAGTCTAGTTAAAAGGAAATATTACACTTTTAACAACATATGCTAAAAAAGTCACCAAAAATGATTTCCAATTTTTTATTTATGAATCCAATCATCTTTACTTTCATGCTAAAACAGATTTGAAGCAATCATATAATGGCATTCATCAATCAATCTGCAACTTTATCAAACAGAAAGTTGTGTGAAGCCAACAGTCCTCAAAGCCCGCCCCCTTCTTGGCAGTCTAAGATTAGAGGGATTTATTCCTTGTTGTGTCTGTACAGTGCTTTGGTTAAACTCTGGAATACATCTCAATTAAAAAAAAAGGCTCGAGACACCTTGAATTATGTTTTCAGTATCAATCTTTCCCAAACATCAATTCCTTTCCAGGTAAAAAATCCCTCACATCTGCGTTTAGATTTTGTTACGGCAGTGGTCAGATCAGACATGAGTGCACAAAAGACTAGCTACTTTTGATATAGTATATTACCTTGTTCAATTCAACTCAAGGTCAGCTTTAGCTGCAGTGCTTTCAGATTCCGGAATGCTTATAAGTGAGAGATTACAGATGACTGGATAAATAAATTATGTAGACAACATTAAAGGTTACTCCACATTTGAAGCATGGATGGGGACACATTCTGCTATAATAAGCTTGTTTTCTTTCCCTTTTTATGAAGATTTCTGGGGGGAATCGGATGACAGCAACTCGGAGATTGAAGCAGCCTTACGTCCTCAACCTTTCAACACAAACATCGGTGACACCGACAGCTTCAGTGACTGATATTTCCCCGCAGATATTTTTTTAAATGCACAACATTATAGCGCTGCAAAATTCCAGGCAGTTTGGCTCACAGTAACTCAACCCCTGACCATTCTTTTATTGGTCTGCATTGTAAATCATATGCGCACTGTATCGTAAAAACAAATATTAAAGTTGACAGCTCTCACGCTGGGTAAAGTATGTGAAGAGTTGTCCAACACTCTGATGTTAACCCTGCTTCAGTCTCTTTATCTGAACAACTCTCCCGGCTCATAATAACAGCTCGAAATAGATTAAACTGATCTTTTAAAGCGATTTGTTTGCACTAGGCTGAAAATCATGCATTTTGAATGCCGCAAGCATCTCCGAGTGCTCTACCTCCAGCATGCTCGAGTGTAGTGATGTGAGTCACCTGTGAAATGACAAAGCACAATGGCCACTCTGCACGCTGCTGCACGACCTGTGAACCTGCTGAAGAGGCCCATCTCCCGGGGCACAAAGTGTTGCTAACAAACTCAGAATATTTAGATCCTACGACAAGCGCTTTGTTCAAATTGACACAGCTTCTTCCTTTAATCATGCTACAGAAACACATATGTCTAAATGCCTCTGTGTTGTTGTGCACATGAGTCTCGAGTAGCAGGATTGTTGCTGAAACCAAACATTAGTCTTCTCCCTTTTATCAGTTTGCAGCACATTCAACACTCTGTATCTATTAATAACTCCGAGCTGCTGTGTGGGAGGCTACATTCCCAAGTTTACATTTATAGTTCATTATGTCTGTAGTGTAAATTTCCAAATCTGCCATTCTGGGATGTGGTAAAAGCCCCCTGGCATTCAGTGTCAGCAGGATTCCATTAGTCAGCTCCAGATGACTTTACATGCCTGAACCTTTTTAAAGTAGGACTCCACATTCATTACCAATAATGGCTTCAGACGGCCCTGACCCACCACAGAAAGGGACCGTGGCAGAATAATTTGGAGTTTGCTAAAAGGCTCCCTAACATAATATCCATGTTAAGGAGCATGTCAACAGATACTTGTGTGCGACAGATAGCTCACAGTGGAAGCGGAGTTATATTGTACTAATGTGTACTAACACTAATATAAAAAAAATAACTTTTCAGATTACCTGATGAGGGACACAATGAGGATGACATTCGGCTAATTCTCTTGTCATTCTGCGTATAAAGAAAGGCATGGAAGGTGTGTATCTTGCGGTTAAATGGCGTTACCAGTACAGCGTTATCATTTTCAGTTCTAGCGTGATCTATGTTTATATGACTTAATACAAGGTGAATCCAGATATAGCTCAAGTGTAAGGGTTGGGTAACAAAAGTATTTTTTACATCTATAATTTATATGCAGGAAAACATGTTCTCTTATAACTCAATAACTAAAAGGAGATTATTTATCTTTAGAATATAACACTTTTTAAGCCTCAAAGAGCACAAATATCAGAAAAAAAGGGTTGAATCTTATTATGCCAATTATTTTCTAGACTAATCAATTATTTGTTTATAAAATGTCTTTAAATGCTATTTTTTGTTAGTCTAAAGCCCAAAGATAGGCACTTTTATGATTAAAAACCGGATAACGCCATATTTGAAAAAATCAGCTTTTTCATGAAGAATGTACTTCATCCCAAAAAATGTTTAAAATGGACGTATCGATGAATAGTCTACAAGTTCAACTCATTTGGATTCAGTCACTACGCAGAATCAATACAAGTTTTCATAACCCTGACAATGGCGACACTTAAAAGTTAATGGATTTCAGTCTCCAATATTATTCACCTTCAATCATTTCTTTTCAGGACACCCAAATAATAGTCCTTAAAATCTTTAAATGACATCCAGGTATTAATGTGATCAAAATCGCTCATCTGTGAGAGGCTTATCATATTTTATATTCACTTTGAAAATGTAATTTTGCTGCTTTAAATACAATAAATGGCAGAAATGGAAATATGTTAGACAAACTCAACATTTCAACTCATTTTTTGTATGCAATGCCCATTATAAATGCTTTCAAAGTATGACTGAAGCAATAATTGACACTTAAAGTTGACGTGAAAGTCAACATTTATGACATTGAGATGGAATATAAAATATACTGGTTGAATATAATCTTAAGATTCACCAGTGTGTTGGAAACTCAAAGTTCTGTCTCTTTATAAGATGTCTAAGTTAAGGCCAGGGAGACTGCTTAACTGCCATCATTGTTTAGAACTTTACAACTTTCAGAAAAATATGTAACATGCACCGCGTCTACCGGCATGTATGAATCCACCTCATGTTTCCACTAAATGCTATGACCCATTCTTCATGCGCCCGTTACCTACCGTATGTAACAAAGGTCAAGGTCTGACACTGCAGCTTTTTTAAATGTTCATGCAATGTCATTAACCTGTCGGCGGTTTGACAACACAGCAGGCAGCGTTTCGGTAGTGATACAACAGGTGGACACCGCATCACAAACAAGCAACAGAGAATATTATAACTAATATCATTTTGTTATCATCGAATATATCAAATAAACTAGTGAGCTGCACAAAGGAAAAACCAGTAGAGACTTTCCAGTTTCTTAAATTAGGAATTCTCAGTGGTTTCAAGTCTGTATATTTTTAGGTTTTGGCTGCCGTTGTTACAAACATGACATTTTCCGATACCACCATTGGCTCTAGGAAACTGTTATGAGCGCTCTGCACTGTTCGCTGATATTTAATTGACAAAACAATAAACCATTAAATTGAGAATTAATAATCTGTTAATCATTAATTCATCTTTGATGCAACTACAACTGATGTTATAGTCATATCTTTTAGTTCACTGACATATTTATTCTTAATGAAATCTCATAGAAGCAGTGCGGCTCCTAGACTACAGCGTATTGAATACATCGCGTGACATTGAAGTTCTTCAGAAATATATCTATCAATGTAATTTCTGTGTTGTACATAAAAAGTGCATTTATCCCACATATACTGGAACAAAGATATAGGACCAGCAATGGTACACGGCTCACATAATAACATAAATATGCTTTTGAATGTGCGCTTGTAACAACTACTGTGTTTTGAGTATGGGAGCCTGTTCTTTTCAGTCTGGCACACTATCAAGTACTGAGCTTAAAGCCATTCATGTTCGGCCCACATCAATTCAGCCTTTTTTTCCTCACCAATTGCTGCCATGAGTGTCTGGAAAGTTGAGAGCAGGGTCTTGCTCCCTCACAAGCCAGATTGACCTACTTTTTGTCGAGACAACTTCCAATAAGACGAGGTCAGTGTTCTTTCATTGGTGTCTTGCTTTGGAGTCTCCCACATGTGTCTAATTTCAAAAGACACTTGTGTTACTTAATAGTAGAAGAAAAAGTGGATGTATCCCTCTATGATAGTTCATGCATATAAATAATCATAATAAATTAGGAACATTGGTTTTAAAAATGGCTATTATTCCTTTTGGATTTATGTTTTAATAAGAATAAAATGTTGTCTGTAAGTGGGGGACACATAGATGAAAGCAAGTGGCAAAGTTAAACACATTCATCCACAATGCTGTGGTTTCACTCTCATATGTTAGTGTAATGTATTCCCGCCTGCCGGACAAACCGAGGCTCTCAAGTGTGCGCCTTCCATTCTCCCCTACCCTACTTTTATTTTTATCACTGAATAATCATTAAGAGCAAGGTCATTTTGATCTTCTGCCTCAATAGGCCTCAATTAAATATTCATTCATTCTGATGTGGCCTCCTCGGCAGCTTCTTTGGTATGTGTGTTAAAGAGACAAAAGGCTGTGCTTTTGATTACACAAGCTCAAGCTTTTTCAAAGACATCAGGCACCATTATATAGAGTTAAACCATCTTTTCCACTGATCAACAGAGTTGTTGGTAAAATGTTTATTTTGGCGAAGATCCGTGATTTTGTCCTTGACTGTTAAATCAAAAATAATTCAGTTTGCAAAGCTTAATGGAGCTGTGTCTTCAAGGCTTTGGTTTTATGTGTTGTGCTGTACTGCTACATTATGAAATTCAGCAATCAGCCACACAATATCTGGTTGTTGTTTAACCTGAACACGTAGCAACATGACATTATTTTCATCTATATTAAACATCTAAATAACAGCATTAGGGACGTGGGAAAGGCATGACAATCCTAGTCATTTGTTCCATTGCAACACTTGAGTAAATAACTATAAGATGGATAGACGTTGTTCTTGGTACATATTCATTGTCCACAGAGGATGAATTGTACAAAATGGTGATGATCCCTTGATGGTGGCTTTGTTGTACTCAATTAGAGGGCTATGTCCAAAATGTGTTGCACCATATATTGCACTTCCTTTCCCCTTTGCCATATAATTTATCCCAATTTTTTGTGTGAAATTTACGCAGCATATATTGCCCTTGAAATTCATGTACAGTACACTTCTGTGTGATAACGATCCCAAAATGCGATGTGAGACAGTCACTCCACACTACATCTGTGTCATACAAAATTACTATGATTCAAAAGGCTCTAGAAAGACACAGACGTGTAACACATATTACAACCCTGAAACAAAAGCAGCTAAATGCAATTCAGCCATCTTTAATTTAGTTTTTGTGCTTTTATTTAAATAAAAATATAGAGGGAAGAGTGCAGAAATAGTACTTTTTAATCCTGTCAGCCATCATCTGAGAAAAAGCACAGTGTCAGTAAAAACATATGTATTAGCATTAACAAAACATTAAGTTGTCCATTGTTCTAGCTAGGTAAGAGTGCTTATTGTTTTACGTCTTATTATAGCTTTTCACAATATGGAACATATCTCCAGCCCTGCCATTACATTTATCACTTGATTCAGCAAGTATCTGAAAGCGCAGTGAGTGAACAATAGGTCCAAGGATGATTTGCACATGAATGATGTCTGTGAATGAGAGTGGGTTACAGAGGAAGGCTGTCTCTCCATAGTCGGGGCAGGAAGGTTTTCTCCCCTCTGCCCCCACTCCAAAGACCAGGTGAGATTCTCCGACACAAAGGGCCAAGTGAAAATCTGTTCAGTATGGACGCCTAAAACCCTTATTATGGTGATGCTTTATGTTGGATTTCAGGGGATGTATATGAAAGCACCAAGGTGCGCCTGTCTGCAGCTGGGTGCCGTGTCTTTATGGACTGTTGTTACATGTCCACCTGGCTTTCAACTTTTCAATACATTATATTTTTGCCATATATTCAATACCAGTCTCCATCTTGATCTGTGATGAAGCAATTTTACAGCTCTTTGCTAAGGCAGTACACAATAGGTTCAGGATTTATCCAAAACCTTTCACTGTGCAAATGTAATTACTTATAAGTATTTTAACGAGAAAAAAAAACCCTAGGGTGAATAGAATATTGAATTAATACATTGAATTTTGGTTGACACTGTTTAATTACACATCTTGAACATATACACTTTAACGAATGCATTGCCCAACCCCTACACACATTCACACACAAATTGAAATGTGAATCATAAGCAGCATTATTCTAAGCAGTCATACGTTTATAGCAGAACCACACTCTATGCTCCATTTACTTACAATTCCATATGCCATTAAAATAAACCATAAGCAGTTTACGTAATATAAGCACGTCCACCTATTGTTAAGTGTAGTCATATGAAATGTTTAGCTAGTAAACATACACAATGTTCATAATGCAAGACTCAATTCGGTCAGGTATCTTGTTTGCACAATGTTCCTACTAGTTCCTTTCCCCCATCCAAGTGCAATAAGCTCATTTTAAAGGATTTAATCTAAATCACTTGTTGAAACCTTCTACCTGGATTGATCACCTGAAGGTTATCCAGCCCTATGATTCACAGTAATTTAATGATTCTTCTCAATGTGTAGTTAGCCCTTTACCTGTTGACTTGAGAGGCAGATAAGGCTCATACATGGTTTAAGATAGTCAGTTATGTATTTTGGCCCTTAGCACAGACAATTTAATACAAGAAGCTGAATCTTAAAACCTTTGTTTTACACAATTAAAGCCATTCAAAAGAAAAGAAATGGAGTGTAGCCTCCATTTTAGTTTTTGTTTTAGTAACATGGAATTGTTTCATGATTCTTTCTGTTTTTCAGACGGTAATGGTTTTGTTTTTGAAAAAGATAGATGAATGCCAACTTTCATTGACCCTACTCTTGTGCCAAATGCAGTAATTCTCTTTTGGTCTGAATTTTCTGCATTTAGCTCAAGTTCATAAACGTTTGTTAAATTCTTTGGCTGAGAAAAAGCAATGGAAAAGTTGTTGTTTGTTGATAGAGCAGTGTGCGTTTGAGTGTCGTCTTCACAAAAACAAAACTTGACTTTATTGCTTTAAGTAATGTTGCCAAGCATTTAAATTTCAAATAGAGGAAGTCCAGGGATTGAAGTCGGGGAACCACACACATCATGTTGATCGGCTTAGATGCATGATAACGATAATGACAGCCATAGCACTACATACTTCCTGATAGTCCTTGCGCTGTGGTTTGTCCATCTTCCAAAGACAATTGAAAAAACAGTCAACTGTAAAGACGCCAGCTCTTACTTAGCGTTTAGGAATAGATCATTCAGCTGGCACATGACCTCATATGTGACAAAGCAATAGCCATGTTGGGCTGCAATTTCATCATTTGTCTGTGAATGCTATACAAAATGCATTTCACATTAGGGTAGTCTTGTATGTGCCTCAGAATGCAACATTTAATAATTAGAGAACTGGATTTGAAAATATCCTTATATGAGTATTGTTGCATTAACTCACACCCTCCATGACTGACTGAAATGAACTAAAGGACTTGGGGTTAGGAATCTGAATAATCTGCTCCAAACATGCCTGGAGTAAACACAACCAATGTGCCCCAGTTTTTCTCTTTTGCTTCTTGTCTATTTCTGAGGCTAAGATAAGCACTGGCTATGTTGAGTCATAATGAAGAGACCCAAACTGGAGCTATGGTCAGAGAGCTCCAAATCTAGATTGCCAGATTCCTGCTCAAGATGCTTCAAATCACATTATAATTAACCGCATTTAGGATGGAGAGCGTAGACTCCCTGCTTAGAGCTATTCCCATGATTCTGTCTCTCTCTATCTCCTTCGCTCCCTCAGACTATCTTCCGCAGTCCCCATCTCTTGCTATCCCTATTTTCAGTTTGGGTAATTAATATGGAAAGATGGAAAGGCATCATATTCTACAAATTCCTATGAGATTGGCTTGCAAAAGCTGTTAAAGCCAAGTAGGTAAATTAGTATTCATGCAGGTTTTCCTGTTGCAAGTCATCTTTCCCTGTGGGACCAAGTAGTAGATTGGGTAGACAGGCAACGCTCATCCTTGATTATGTGAGCAGAATGCCACCACACAGCCGAAGCCCAGCAGGAAAAAAAAAAAAAAACATTCCTTAGGCAGTAAATCAATTTCTGTGACCTGCTAAATGTAATTGACTACACTCTAATTCTTTAACCCTGTGTATGATGGTGAAAAAACCTCCTGAGGTAGAATGATTACCAGCTATTATACAAATCCATGGTTTCTGTATCAGTTAATAACCATTTACAGCAAAATTATACATGTGCCATGATGCAGTGGCAATAAACAATTGCTTTAATGCACTAGTCATGTCTTTGTTTAGTCAATCAACTGGATCTCAGAAAACCACCTATTATTCAAAATACCAAAATGGCTTGGTAAAGAGTTTTTTTGCTTTTAGATGCATGGAAATTTGTATGTAAATTGAGATGTTAATATTTCAGCAAAACACTGGATATGGCCTTTAATGTTATGGTTCATACACCATAGGGTTCACTGGGAACATTTGATGCTGTTACGCGACGTAAAATGCTTTAATGATTATGGATACACATTACCGTAGTTTCAGATATTTTGCACAGCATAACAATGTTTATACATATGTGTTTATGTCAAATACATTTTCAAATAATTGCTTAAGTACAGATAATTCACATTGTTGTTGTTTATACCATTCAGCATTCAATATATTTGACAGAACAGTTTTGCCATACTTTTTCTTCTACCTAATCTTTGGTCTCCTTTGACTGAACATGTTTTCCTGGCCTCAACTTGATCAGTTGACAGCGGGCCCAGGACATGGACTCTGACTTTGGCCAGATTAATTAGCAGTCCATCCTCAACAGTCCATTCACCAATTTCTATTAGACCCAGCTCAGCAATCTGGTGGAAGGTAATTTGGTGCTCCATGCACACAGGGCGCAGCATTGACACCTTATGCTTCGTGATTGAAGGCAATCTCCTGGGGACAGTGCTAAATTTATTCATGGTGCGCTCTCCCACAGCCACTAGAGACGTGTCTGTGCCCGCCTGCCACACATTCACAGATTTCCTGCTCTGCATCTTTCACCGAATGCACAAATAATACTAAATGATCTGAGGGAGTTGTTGCGGTGTCTTACATTCCTACCCTTGCGGGAACCTGGTGATATCTGGCTGAGTGACTTGTGTCCCTGAAATGAAGACAATGCATAATGTCAGGCTAGTGAATATTATTGCATTTACAAATCTTCACCCTTACAACCTCTTCCATTCTCCCTTTCTCTCAGGGGAACACACATGTTAGCAAACTCACGCACACACACATCCATGCTCTATGCAGCAAGGTCACAGGAAGGGGAATTGATGTAATTCCTTGTTGATGGTTGACATCTGTTAATAATAGAGATGTTAGCAAAGGTGATCAAAGCAGATTAGCTCAAGACACAGCAGGGGGATTCGTTGGACCCCCTGTCATTAACACAGGCTGTTATCTGGGAACCTGCACGCTCACTAGTCCACACTGGGGGAATACAGGGTCAGCCATTAGCATGGAGTAGAAATGCTAATGCTCAACTTGAATCAACAGACCTCTGGCTGCCTGCCACCGTTTATTTACTGTCGAGGTTTCAAAGCCCTTATTAGCCACTGACGCAAACAGCTGAACTGTGGCACTGCTAAGCTTTGTGGGTAGTTGCTTTAGGGCATGCAAGGTCACTACCAACATAACCATACGTGTTTTGTCACGATCTAGGAACCGGGTGTAAGGCTAAAGAATAACATCACATGTGCAACCTGGCCTTTTGTGTGACACATTTTAAACCGAGCGAATCACAAACATTACAAGCCTCGCATGTGACACGAAGGTGAGAACACAGTATTAGATCATGGTAGTATCACTGAGAGCTTTACACATCCCCTCGTCTCTTGCAGTGATAAGAGGAAGTACGAGCTTTCACTCCTGAGGCTGCAAACTTGTTTTGAGTTATTGAATCATCAGAGCAGAAGAGGCAAACAAGTGCCCTCAAGCCTTGCAGCGCTTGAGGTGGAAGAGGTATTTTGACAATTAGCCCTATGAATCTGGTTCCCTCGGCATCAAAACACGAGTGCTATCAATATTTGTTACACAATACATGCTGTTCCCAGACTGAGGCAAGCCTATTTCCTAATACAAGTGACAACATTGTAGCGTTGGAGTAGGAATAAAAGAGCTGAGCTTTCGCTATAAGAGGGTTGTCGTATAATCAAATGATTTACCAGTAATCATTGTTTATGCAAATGGTGTGAGGATACTTCTACATTTAGTGCATTGAACAAGTTAAAGAGGAGTATTATTTCATAGAAGAACAATTTAAGCGATAGATAGATAGATAGATGGATGGATAGATGGATAGATAGATAGGTGGATAGATGGATAGATAGATAGATGGATAGATAGATAGGTGGATAGATAGATAGGTGGATAGATGGATAGATAGATAGATAGATGGATAGATAGATAGGTGGATAGATAGATAGGTGGATAGATGGATAGATAGATAGGTGGATAGATGGATAGATAGATAGATAGATAGATGGATAAATATATTTATATCCAAGATGACACCAAAGCCAACGGAAATGCTTAACCTAAAATCTTTATCACAACAACATTCTGCATGCTGGTTATAGCAGGCAGAAAAAGCGAATGCTTGAATCCTGATTTAGGGATTGATTTGGAAACATGTTTTGTGTTACATTCTAAGTGAAGACTCAAGGAAAATGTATTTGGTCTGACACACAGTCAGTCGAGCACAGAGAAATAAGTGAAGTTTTATGAACACAAACGCTGAAACACAGAAATTCATGCCAATCAGTTTGTTAGTTCTCTTTTCAAAAGCTCCATATTCTGTGAAGGAAGGTCAAGCAGTAGGCCTATTCATTAGTCCCTGCTTTGATATATTTGCTCAATACTGTGTGGAATAATGCCCCGCAAAAAAAAAAGAAAAAAGAAATCCATGGGCAAACATGTCTTTTTCCTTTGGTTCATTCAGTAAGAATACAAGTAGTCTAGCTCCAGTTATAAACAAACTATTCAAAGATGACAAAAATGCTAAACTTTTGAGTGTTATAATATTTATTTACGGCTTCTATGCAAGTGTTTTGATTATTCATGTATTGAAATATAATATAATTGATTGTGGACAAAATCATCATCCCTTCAATCATCACAATTAGTTTTTTTGTAGCGCTGACTTAATGAAATAAAAAAAGTATGAAACATGTTTAATAATTAAAATGTAATTGGATGTGCAAGTGTCTCTCACAAGGTTTGAATGATTCTCTCAACTCTTTACTGCAACACTCTCTTCTGAAATGCATTACATCCATATTTAACAGCACGTTTCCACAATGCAGGTGTGATAATGTGCAGCAGATTGGTCCAGCAATAGCATACAGATCAGATGACCTCTAATAATATGACATAAAAATAGAATATTCATCCTTTAATCCATCAATGAATAAGTCTACAGTAGTCTTATGCATCACGTTAGGAAGGACGACATTGATTTTCCATTAAAGAAAATGGTGTTACAGAGTTTGGATCATCACCATCAAATTAGCATAAAGGGAAGTCAGTAATAGTCCAGGCTGCTTGTGGATCTGCTGAATTTTAACACATTCAGCCTCAGGTCTTTAGTGTAAGGGAGAACATCACTGCAGCTGCATGTGACAGACGTGAAGTGTTTAAATATGAGTTTTGTTCCAATAATGTTGGTGCATTGATTTACTAATGATCAGTGTTTGGCAAATTGAATATGCTATCAGTTATTCTTACAGATTATTCTACTTATTAACTGAGGTGGCACCAAGTCATTGTTTTGCAAGTTATAAGTCTTAAGTCACTGAAAGGGGCACAGATTATGCTCAGTTTCAGGTTCAAATTTGTAGTGAGTGCCTTTATTGTGACATGTTACATGCTTTAACGTTCAAAGTGCTTTATTTGTCTCATACTACCTGTGCTGCAGCACCTATTTGCAGAAACTCTGGGATTATAGCCTTGGCAGACCATGTACTTGCACACAAACCTACATAATACACTACAGGAAAGGGAGAATCCCCAAAAGCAAAATGGGGTCCCTTTAAGTCCCAAATGAAGACCCAAGACAAGACTCAAAAGACTGAGGTCAGGTGTTAAGTCCTAACCTCTGAGTTTTGAGTCCTAAACAAGTAATAGTGCTGTATACCAAAGCTAATGCTATTTACAATCTGTACTTTCTGAAACTGCAATTTGTTAGGGACCAGTGTATAGTTTTTGCACATGATTAAAATGATCTTTGGTATATTTTAACTGATTGCTGTCCAAGTTATGGGACTCATGTCTACATCTCTGCTAACAAAAGAAGTATATACTAGAGTATACTAGTCCTATCTAAGTTCATTATCAGCTGAAACTAAGATTTGTTGTGATTTTTTAAACTAAGAATGAACCCTTTATAGCTACATAGGGAGTATGTCCCCTTCCACGCAGTCACTCATGTCCACACACAAGTACCAAAAAACACACAACCACTCTAAACAATTGCTATGTTATCGAGATACAATGCCCATCTCTGATCAGCACCACGGACAGCAACCCAAGACTCAATTTATCAACGTCAATTAGCCTGCCTTTGACTCGGCTACCAAATTTGATCACAAACACAAATGACACGTATGTGCACATTTTATACAAACGAGACATAAAAATAACATTGCTATAGAATTAAATGTGTAATTCCACTGTATAACAAGACATGTAACTGAGAGCTTCTGGTCCCCTGTACAGCTGCATCAGTTCCACAGCTGTAATTTACAACAGTTTTTTGACCTTGAGTTCATCATAAAAATGTAAAAAACCAATGTGTGTGTGCAATCTAGCTTTAAAACCGGAATATGTTTTAACCCCAAGAAAAGCCCAAACAAGCTCAGAATGTTTAGTTTTGTGCCGGATTCACCAATTGTTGTCAGGTTTGTCATACTTTTAATTATTAACCATGTTATAACTTTTATTAAATAGAACATTTGTAAGGCTTGTGATAAAGTACCTCCAAAGAAGTGAGAACTGAGTTAACCGATATAAAAAAATAAAACAAAAACAGGGACATTAATTGTTCCTCAAGTGAGTGTTTCCAACTCTGTGTGCACTCCATGTCGGTAAAATGACTATCTATTTGAAATTGAAGTGAAAATACACTTTAAAACTGATTTATCTTTCATATATGTTTCACATTTCTTACAAAAGTATTCTGTGTACAGGCATTTGATAAGGGTTGTAGAAATGGAAATGAAACTACCTACTACTAGTATTGACTACAATCATATTTTATTTAAATTCACATTTATCCAGTTACATTAACATGTTCACTTAACTTTATAGCGCTGGTTCTTATTTTTTTTACCATGGTTGTGTAAATATTTGTTTAACACGTGATTGCCTGATAATTCAATATTACATCTGTTCCTTTGGTCTATTTTCTGCTCTGTTGCTTTGCTGTACATTTCCCCACTATGGGATGCTAAGGACATTTGTGATTCTGATTCTGAAGACTATTTGCGTCCATATATCCTCTCCTGATTTACCTTTCTGTCCAAGCTGTCACCTTTCCTAACACTGCTCCCCCCAGCCCATTTCTCAAGATGAAACTGTGTCCTGGCAACTCAACCCTGCATGATACACCATATACTGCACAATATGCTGTAAGCATCATACTGGTTTTCATTGCTGCTTACTGGGTGCTCTACTGTTTATATTTTTATGCTTTGCTATACTATATTTATATAGGCCCTATTTTAGTTTTTTGGTATCCCTTTCCTGTAGTGTGTTTTTGTACATTTAAATGGTCTGCAAAGGTTAAAGGTTTCTCTCCTACACACTCCCCCCCACTGCCTGAACGCTGCCCTCTTGGTTTGCTTCCAAACATAATGAAATCACTATGTAACACTCGTGCTTCTACTGGCTAGCGCTCCAACATGTCAGTGGTTTGCAAAGTCTAAAATCCAGCTCCAGAACATTTACTATTGAACCATTAAATAGTATGTCTAGAGTTTTATTGACATTGCTTTTATGCTGACAGAGCATGATGGATTTCAGGAGAGCATATTTAAGTTTAAGTGATGTGGGATAAAACTGCACCACATTTATCAATGTTTGTTTCTTAGAATGTCCACTTGACAATACAAAAGGGAAAAACCTTCCCTTTAAGAAGCATTTGTTTGGTAGTTATTTCCCTTTGTGGATCTCCTCTAAGGGTGACATTATTTTAAACAATGCCAGATCCCCTCCCTATAGATGGAAATGGCAGTTTTTCATTTGACCCATACATACAGTGTGTTCATTTAGCTTGACCTTCTTCTCCTGTTCTTTTTCACTTTAAATGTTTTACTTGTGATGCACTTTGAAGCTTTCTGAAAGGCGCCAAGCTCGACAGCACAGAGCTGGTAGACTGAGCGAAGGGCAACGCGGTCAATCAAAGGCCACCTTTCCTCCCTCGGCTTTGCTTTGGGGTCGTCCTGCCGGTAATTCTCTGATTTGACTTTGATGTGCCAATTTGTGCCTGATGAATAATTGTCTGGTTTGCTGATAACTTGTGGGAGTCAAGTGTATTCTGGTGGCACTCAATGCAAATGGGAGATATTTGGGTCCTTCAAATCACGACAGTAGCTCCTCTACATTTGCCTCCCCGTTCCGTGAGTAAACTGACCAATTAGCTGTGTTTGAAGAAGCCATATTTGATTAGAGCAATCAGTAAACAGCAAGGCCTATCTGTGATTGTCCCACTGATTAGATGAGTTGTCACTTGAGAAGTTGCTGGAGAATTTAATTTATGGCCTTATATCGCTGAAAAGTATGGTAATTACCTAATCCATTCTCCACAGTTCAGCACTTGGATTAAAATTCATCCATACTGTACATGTTGATGACCTAATTTTTGCTCAGAAAGTTTCTAAGTAGTACCTCAAGACAGCCACCATTTATGTTGACAATGGTGATGAAATCAAGATGAGGAGAAAAAAATGTTAGAATACAATTGTTATATACTTTATGACAGATGTTTTTCTTTATGTCACTCAGTCGTGGTTGTGTTTCCATGCTGTCGGCTCCAGCAACAGGCTTATTGCTCATGAATGATTATGTTATAATCTGCATAAGGAAAAGCTTCTTATTATTCACACCCATCTTTAAGTGTCTCTGCATTATGTCCTAATTAACACCACAGACCAGTTAATGACTTAAAGACTGTAATAAGTGAAGAATGATAATACTTCTTATGCAATACATTTGCCTGTGACGTAATTGTACATTTAAATATATTAGCATTTTAATACTGTTATAAAAGATAAAGACAAGATCTGGCACAGAACATTTTTAACAATAAAAAATTATATCTATATTAAACATCGACTCACAAGATACATATAAAAAGCAAGAAAAGAAAGTCAAATTCAAGGAAAGAATCGCAATATTAAAAAATGTATGTCATTTTCTCTTACACCAGTAATCACCCCCGTTCAGTTCAAATAAATAAGACGTTGTTAAGGTTATATCTGAACTGTTTGTCAGTGCTTCAATCAAGAAGTGACTTCACCTGTAAGTAAACAGTTTTTCATTTGTTCACAATATATATGCAATCAAACATGATGGGTTAGGAGCAATAATAACAAATGATGATGATATGGAACCATAGTACAGACAATATGAGAACAGTACTCCTCCAAGAGTCCAAGACTATGTGAAAAAGCATTATTTATAAAAGAGTTTACTCTATGTATGCATACAGTTAATAACTTGTATAGGGGTAAGCTAATTACATTTTATAACTGAAAGAAATTCTGCCATGAAACATTTTCCTACACATATCACTGAGTATTACTCATTTCCAGTTGTTTCATCAATAGACTAAATCAGTTTTTACCGTTTTTTGGTTTTGTTAGAAAGTGAAATTGAGCTAAAACACTCGTCTCACAGTATCACTAACATTTCAACAATGCTCTAAATCCCTTGCAGGTGTTGGTGAAAGCCACCCATGCCACCTGTAGAAGTGTCATAGGATGTCGTCGTGCATTGAAATCCCGGGCACAGCTACAGCCTATTGCAGATTGCAGTGTATTGACCACCAAATCCCCAAATGATGCCTTAATCAATACAGCAGACGCAGTAAGTAGGCAGGGGAAGGCTGTGTGTGACACAAAGCCAGGATTAGGCCTGATTAGGGCAGTTTTAACATGTCCTGCTGATTAGGGGCCAGTGGATCTGACCGCTAATTAGCTGTGAAGTGTGGCTGTCCGCACAGACAGGACAGCAGCAGGAGGAGGGGGGGGGGGTTGGCAGCCCAAACTCACCCCCCCTCCCTTATCCACCCACCATCTCCACAAAGGGGTCTGGGGTTCTTTGATTGGGTGTGTGGCATTGTGGAGAGGGGAGTTGAAAAAGAGTCCCATTTCCCTTTTGCTGGGCCACTACCCCCTGCAGGGCGGAGTCAATGTAGCCTTTCTGTGCCTTCGTATGACCAGCTGGCTACAGCGGGGCAAATAAACACTCCACATCCACATGGCCAGTGGGACTCCCCACTGAAACACAGCCTTTGTCCCATGCGGATTGTGCCCTAATTGGTGTCCCCGAGACAAATTCTCAGTGTGATTGTTATTTGCACTGATGAGGTTTTAACAGACAGATAATACACAGAAGATACAAGTTACAAGTAAATAATAGACTAGTAGGTCTCTGGAAGAATCGAAGGAGACCCCCCCCCCCCCTTGTGTTTACAACATTTAAAACAAGATACAGTTCAGAAATCCAAATTTTATGATTTATAAACTAAATTATTAAAGAGTAGGACTATATAGTATATACTATACTATCCTATGGAGGGATAACTACCCAAAACATTTAGTTAAACCAATTCCACACTTTTGTGCATCAAACAGTTTTGCTCTGAAAACAATATTTCACATAGTTATCAACCATAGTATTCATCAAACAAGTATTTTAAAGATTAATCAACCCCAAAAATGTGAATTTCTGTAAAAAGTAGTGCCATGTTTTTTGGCCTTTGCCATGCAAAAACTATGGACTTCAGATCAGTGATATCCTAACCTTTAATGCTTGTATCCCCTTAACATTTAGCAATGTCAAATTGTGACGTCTTGTCTCAGGTTTATTATATTTATATCAGTCAACTTGGGAAATTACCCAAAATGAAAATGTATACAGTTTGAAAGTAAACGGTTTCATTCCCTCCTATCCCAGAAATCATCGAGTGACCCATCAGATTTATATATTTTGAACCCTGTGGGTGATCTCAACCCCAGGTTGGGAACCTTTATTTAAGATTGAAGTGAAAACCTTACCCTAAACTCAACCAAAATGACTCAAATTGAACCAAACTTCACAGTAATAACCCAAAAATGAAAGTCTTTCATTGTGCAGCATATGACATTAAAGTGTATTTTATCATAGAACATTTACAAACTTCAGTTAAAGGCTACAGCATTACACTAATACCTGAAGTCATTTGTGTATTTGCAGACTTAGCGGGGTATTCAGCTGTGTCCCAACATTTCCTTTGCCTGCCTCCACCCTCAGACACCCTGACGACAGAAACTCCAGAGAATGAAGGGAGAGCGTAAAGGAACATGGGATTTGGGGCGTAATCCTGTTTGTCCTCGGGGTCACAGGCTCTACAGAGTTGAGATTGTCCGCTACAGTCTGGAAGTTTATTGGAGGGATAAACAGCAGTGTAATTGTAATTCCCTCTGGAGAGTCGTCAGTGTCTCCTGCTGAATGCTGGAGAGGAGACAGGTTGCTGCAAGATGATAATTGAAAAGAAAGTGGGTGGTCCTCTTTGGCCCCCGTGGCCCTCTGGGACGGTTATATTGAGACGCCTGCATGTTTTGGAGGGGGCAGATTACAGAATGTTATATTTGAAGAAACGATTATGTCCTTCTGGGCTTAATTTGACAGACGTAGCTATTGAGTGGTGGCTGTCTCTGTTGTCTTTTGCCATTCATGTCGATTTGTGTTTGTGTGTTTGCTGTTGGATCATTGCCCCCCATTAATTAGTTCTGAGAGCATTTTTTGTTTTATTCATACAAGCATGTTTAAAGCGTCCTTTTCCAGAGCAATTTTTTTTACCTCTACTATTTCTGACTCCTCTTTGTGTCACGTGTTTCCAATATCTACTCCTATTTATCTCAAAATTCATGATTATTTGTAGCTAAATTCATTGGTGAGTTTGCATCTATGAAAGGAAATAAAACAACACACTTCCACACACACAGATAGCGCTGCCCTAGCCAACACACACTGATCTTATCCATTGCCTACCTTCATTGAACTGCTCTTCAGCCCTGGCCCTATTACCCAGTAAGCCACAGACTGGCAGCTGGCCATTACTGTGGCAACGGTGAGCTAGGAGAAAACTGCTTGCTGGTTCAAAAGTAAAGAGGAGTGTTGTGAAGGACAGCAATGGATTCTTTTCGAGCATTGAATGTGTCTTTTTCATATTTATGAATACAAAAACCAACAATTTCTAACTCATTTTTCACTTTTTCATATTCAGAGGTGGCGATTGAATGTCTTTTATGCTCGCTTGATTATTTTTGGTTTGTTTGTGAGAAATTCACCAACAGATTGAAGGCAAGGATGGTGTTTAATTATATCATGTGTGGTGCTGTGAATTTAACAGACAAATATTTAAAAGGCATACAAATCTTTTTACTTCATGTCATGAAAGAAGTATTGGTTTCTGATGTTTACAGTCAGTCATTTCAGATTGTGAGTTAACTCAAGGTCTCAATAAAAAAGTTAAAAACCTTAGGGAATGACATACAGTACATTTAGAAAATACACATATATCTTTTAAAAAATAAAATAGTTTTTTAATTCCTAATATGATAGTTAAAAAATATTAATAATGTTAAAAGTATGTCACTATGGTCCCACCTGACATACTGTAGCTTGTGGAATATATATTTCTTTTTTGCTTCATCATTTCTGCAGGTGAATAATGACAAAATATCTCAAATTTAAACAAATATTCAGTGTGAAACGGTGATGATAAGGAATTTAAAGGTTAAAATATGTGCTAATGTTTAATGTAGTGCTTAAATAAAGGAAGGAAAGAGGATCCAAATGTATTGAGTGTTGATGTCACTCACTCCCACATCTTGTGTCCTCGAGTCTAAACACAGTGGCACCTCAGTAGGGGCTCCACGGCCGTAATAGATTTTGGAATTGCCTAAACTAATTTCCTTAAAGAAGAGTTTGTGGGACTTAATGAGGCAGAACTAATGGAAGTCCCACAACCATCAGTGCCATGCTGCAAGCACCGTGGCAGGACAGAGCAGCCATTGATTCTTGCTTCAAACCTCTTGAGTTCCTAATCAGCTTCTTTGGTTGTACGTTTCAGGCCTGACAAACCTATTGTTGGCCTGTGTCACTGGAGGTCAGTAGTTATTAGTGGCAACTGAAAACAGTTTCTCTAACTACTTATGAGCGAATTGAATAACATGCATAGGGGGACTTGGAGGGGGGATTACTGGCAGCGCAGTCCGGCCGGCGAAGGAGAGAATGTGACATGGTTTTCTAATAAGGGATGCTGCCCCCCCAACACCACCACACACACACACACACACACACACACACACACACACACACACACACACACACACACACACACACACACACACACACACACACACACACACACACACACACACACACACACACACACACATACACACTCCTAACCTGGTCCTTCATACTTCATCCCCCCCAAACCCCTTCTAGTACAGACATTTGTGAATAGTCTTCAATAGGTTGCTTTGCCTCATATTGCTAAAATGGTATTCATAGTGAGCAATGGAATTAGCCAGAGCAGGTCCTGAAAAGCATGTAATTGTGTGTGTGTGTGTGTGTGTGTGTGTGTGTGTGTGTGTGTGTGTGTGTGTGTGTGTGTGTGTGTGTGTGTGTGTGTGTGTGTGTGTGTGTGTGTGTGTGTGTGTGTGTGTGTGTGTGTGTGTGTGAGTGTGAGTGTGAGTTAATGTTTTCGTCAAACCAAATGCAACGGTGCAAATGTGGTTTCATGTATTTAATTTCATGGAAATCTATTAGAGTGAGAATTGCTTTCAGAGTCCTATGACCTTCTTGAAATGTTTTTTTTCACTCTGTAGGAAGATGATTATTTGCAGGCTATTTCTTTCCATTTGAAAATGACTGGAATTAGGGAACTTTCTGCCTCCTGGGGCAAAGACTTGTGCAGTGACTCATTCTTTAGAAACCTAACAAATCCAGCAGGCACAGGTTTGTCATAGACAAATAGATCTTGGCAGAATGCAAGGGCAATATACTAATTAAAAATCTTGCTCTGTGTCTCTCAGAACTTGCCAATTCAAATGCATTCATTTGCACAGTGAAATGAAAAGCGAACCTCGCCACTCCTATTCCTGAGAAATAGCGGCGAGAGAAGGTGGTCGAATTTGGGAGGAAAACTTTATTGGAACTGATTTTAAATGATGCTTTCCTAAATCTTTTGCATTTATGGTACCGTACAAGACACCATAAAAGACATGAAATCCTCTTGGGGGAATGGAGCCACATTATTTTTTCTACCTGTGTGTGTTTTTAGGAAAAGTCTTACCCATGCACCATTTTTTACTCAGGAACTAGGTCAGACTCTGCTTTTAGCTTTAGTTTTAATTGCTTTTTAAAAAAAATAAAATCCAACAACACAAAACAACTTCCTCTTCTACTGGCAAAACTCATAAAAATGAATAAATGTGTATGATGAGGGTTATATGTTCGGCCCATGTTTTTGTGTAAACTATGCAGCCAATAATGTTAAGCCCTAGCCAATTACCGCTGTCTAGGTTGCTAGGTCGCCATGGTCAATTGAGGAACACATCAATAGGACTTGAAAAGGTTTCTCTGCGATCAGACCTTCTGACATATTAAGTAGAATAATGGGGAGGAAGGGAGTTTGAGGGGTGCAGAGTATAAAGCAAGGCTTCCTTCTGCATTCACATTATTCAGTGCAACCTGCAATTACCTGAGAATAATAGTCTAAAAATATATATACATCAGCAGAATCTATTATCCCCTGGTTCATGCTGTATGTAACATCATATATGGCATTGAGGTGGAACACTCCTTCCAGCACTAATGGAAATATCTCTTGTGTATGCCATGGGCATTTTTATTTATTTGCTTAACTTGTGTAGGGTACTTTTGCACATGTGGGTGATGTTCTGCACATGCATGGAGGTAACACCACACAGTAGCAGCCAGGAGAAAGTTTCCAGACAGAAATGATGATGCCAGCACCAATTACAGTGCCCAGCCTGTCTCATATATCCTTACAAAGAGAGGTACCCCTGTATGAACGGAGAGAAGCAACAGGCACAATAGCCAGTGATTACCAAGCATAGCCTATTAGTGCGCCATAACTATGGCTATTGAAAAGAGAAAAGAATGGCTTCACCTCCACTTTCATTTCATCTGGCACACCATCAGGAATCTTTGTTGACAGCTCATTCATGCCCTCAATTTAGAGACAAAATCTATCAGGAACACCTTTGCAGCATCAAAGCGTATATTGTGGAATGCATTTCTCTTTTTAATGCTCTTATCAAACTCCCTTCTGATGGAGTTGCTGAGCTCAATACCAAATGTCAGGTGCATATTGGCTCTGATGCTTCCTTCGAGTGTAGGGATGATAGCACATATACATACAGCTGCCAGGTATGTGAAGGGGTTGGAAATGGGGGCTCTCCAAGGTCTCCATTGAGACACACTGATAGCCATCATCATCATCACAGGGTGTCATCAGCAAGGGGATTGAGAAGTAATTTCAAAACGTGTTTAAATGACCACAGGAAATGAAATGTTAGATCCTATTATCAGCCACTGCTGGTGTAAAAAAAAATGAGAGGTTTTGGAGGACAGTAAAGGGGAACCGACAGTGATGCTAAGTGATGACCTTAAACACTTTGGAGTTTGTTTGCACAAATCATTTCTCTTCTAAAGAGACTGGTGAGAATGAGCATGCATGTGTTGTGTGTGTGTGTGTGTGTGTGTGTGTGTGTGTGTGTGTGTGTGTGTGTGTGTGTGTGTGTGTGTGTGTGTGTGTGTGTGTGTGTGTGTGTGTGTGTGTGTGTGTGTGTGTGTGTGTGTGTGTGTGTGAATAAAGAATAAAATGTGGCTAATGTGTATTTTCAACATTCGCTGACAGTGCCTTTCAATACATCATAAAACAATAATAATATCCCTGTTATTAAAAATCTAAATTACACTGAATATATCAACACTTTTTCGTTTGAACATGAAGGAAATTATTTCAAACTCTTTATATTGTTGCAATTATGCTTACTATATATTGTGTCCATTTTCTTTACGACTATATTACTGTATTACGAAGTCATGAAATTGTAAAATGATGACATTAAAGTTTGATATATTTTTGAAGGTTTGAAATTTTGCAATAATTTAGTTTACAGTAGCATATTCTCATTGAATCCCCATAAGTGCGCTAAATATCCATACTCGTAACTATGTCTTTCAGCTTCATGCTCTAATTGAGCTTTAATAAAAATCGAGAAATTTTAGTTAAATGTTTAAAATAATATTCATTTACAAATTTAAATTAATAAACACATTTTCTTCATTTGCATTCTTTTTTATGGGTGGTGTTGGAATCCTATATTTTCCTATATGTTTAATTTGACGACTGAGGCCTGTGCATAACAACAACTACAATAATAATAATATTATTATTATTATTATTATTATTATTATTAATAATAATAATAATAATAATTCGAGTGTAATTAACCTTAATGTTGGTTCATAATAATTTAAGGCATGCTCTCCATTCTATTCTATGTAGTATTTTCGATTTTCCAATAATTGCTAGGTCGTTGTGTGTTTTATGGAACCTCGCATTCACGATAAAATTGACCAATTACATTACGGCACAACGAAGGTCTGGGCCTATTAAACTCAGTAAGATCAATGTATTTTTGAAGAGGTTGATAAAAAAAATCTATATATTTATATATTAATGCATGAATTAAAATCACTATTAAACCTGCTTGCGAGTGTTAGTGATTTTTAAAAAGGTGATTCCCGGTCTTAGACTCCTGCAGACTTCCTCCATGAAAGGCAGCCCTTCAAAATGTCACCTGAACAATGCTGGCTCCCTCATCGACCTTGCTTTCCTACTCAATTTGGTCTCAATCACAACATAATGAAAATGCACTCCAAAACAGATCCCTTTAAAAAAAAATTACTTCTTCAGGAATAGCTCTCACACTTCCAGTTATTTATTGTTAACGTTCACTTGGTTTTTGAAACATATACAGCAGCCATCACGCATTTGTTCCTTTTTAACTTACAAAAGAATAGAGAAAACATAAAAGTGGACGCAATAACGATTATTATACAGTTAAACGCATTCTTGTGTGTTAGCCAAATATACAAGTCCCTACTTTATTTAATAAGTCTAAATGAATACATTAGTTTACAATATTAATATGATAAAATACCAGGTTATCACCGTAAATAAGGAGTGGTGGCTTTAGTGTACTCCAAACCTGATCCCACCTTTCCCCCCAAACCCCCCTCCCCCCACACACCCCAAGTCCGAACTCAAGTGAAGCAGCATTCCTTTTTGTTTCAACAACATAGACTACGTTTAAAACATCATGAGGAAGGTCCAAAACATGGATTACAAAAGGTCCAGAAACGACATAATTGCTTTCAAGGGCAGCCATTTCTGTAATGTTCAAAAATAGACTCCCCTCTCAGAGATGTCAAGAAAATGTGCCCTGATCAGCTGGTGCGCCTCTGTGCGCCCTGATGTCCCTCCAACACCAAAGAGCCCCTTTGTTCAGTTCCCACAATATTCATATGTATGATATATGATATATGAAATATATATATATGAATATTGTTTTGCTCGTGGGCTCATCCGCAGGTTCACATAGAAAAAGTGGAAAGTGACAGTATGTATTAAGTCCTACCACGTTCTGCCGTAGAGGAGGTTTGAGCTGACCATGCTACTGGTGTAATCTACAGCAGATGTGTCTATCTGGGCCATGTTGAGCTGGCTGTGCAGTGAGGGGGGGCTGGGCGACATCTCCTCCAGGTCCAAAGCGTTCACCTGCTGCTGGCTTTGGTGCTGGCTGAGGCTGCTTGTCGAGGATGCGAGCACAACTCCGGCTCCGTTCTGTTGTTGGTTTTGTTGTTGGCTCTGTTGCACCTGTTGCTGGTTCGGCGTCGGCGTGTTGGAGCCGTTCTGGCACGGTTTACCGTCCTTCACCAGAACTGGCACGGCTACGCGCCTCGGGGACTGCGCCTGCTGTTGGCACAGGTTACCGTCCTGTTGCTGCTGCTGCAGCTGCTGCGTCGCCTTGTCTTTGGCCTGGCGCTTCATCTTGTACCGGTGGTTCTGAAACCAAATCTTCACCTGGGTCGGTGTCAGGTGGATCATGCTGGCCAGGTGCTCCCTCTCAGGCGCCGACAGGTACTTCTGCTGCTTAAACCTCCTCTCCAGCTCGTAGACCTGAGCCTGCGAGAACAGGACACGCCGTTTCCTCCTGGGCGCAGCGTGGAGAACTGGCATGGATTTGGTGGGGTCCCCCATTCCTGAGAGGCTCCCCATTCCGCTCATGTTCATACCTGTGGAAGGTCCCATGAATCTAGAAACTTAAAAATATACATACATATACATGCGTTCAATAAACAGAAGAGGAGAACACTGTTTCGCCTGAACTAGTCTTTATCCATTGTTTTATTACAATAAGCAAGTAAAATACAAGCTGGAAAGCCTTAACTTAAAAAACAGATTTAATAATAATAATAATAATAATAATAATAATAATAATAATAATATTATTATTATTATTATTATTATTATTATTATTATTATTATTATTATTATTATTATTTGCTTATGACAGAGATAAAAAAAAAGTCAAGCCAGACTTGAAATAATGATCTCCTTTTCAGTTTAACCTTCAGAAATTGTCATTGTAAATGAAAGAAATCTTAAAATTGTGTAAATAATTTACATTAACTTTGTATCTTTAGCCACCCAAACATAGATTACATATTATTAAATAGCAAAGCATATTTAGCCTTGTGCGTTTGCCCCTCTCATTCCTCAAATGTCAATGTATTTATATTTATTAATAATGACATTTGAAAAAAATAGAAAATGTGCATAAAGGGATAAAATAACTTACTTGTGGAGTATCTTGGATCGGGGTTGGCGCTGTACCACCCTGTTGCTGCTGCACTATTCCGCATGCTTTCCTGGTACGACGGGAGGTCTCCCATGTTGCCAATGCTTCCATTGCAGTATCCCCCCATCGCGCTGTGGGAGAACTGGGAGACGGTGTGCGGCATGTGGTACGTGGTGGCCACGGTGGCGTTATGGCCCATGGAGTGCTGTTGCATGCCGGTCTGAGACACCTGAGTCTGTCGGTAGGCTCCCAGTGGAGATGTTAGGTTCCCTGCGCCGTCCATGCCACTAAACTTCTTGTAGGTCTCCTCGATTGGACTCAAAATATCTGTCACTGAAAAAGGCGTAGTGTGCTTTGGGCTCAACGACATGATTCAGAAAGCAGGTAGATTTTAGTGTTTGAGCAGAACAACCGTGTTGTTGTATCGGCTCTCTCCTTGGTGGATGTCTACGTAAGAGAGTGCTTGTAGAGCGCCTGAGATCCTATTGATCGCCTTGGAGAAGGAGGCGAGCCCAGGGCGCTCTTAGCCCGGGTTTATTGGAGCCAGGAGCCAGGTTTACGACAAACACAGGGGGCGGAGCAAACCGTCTAAACCAGCAAACAATAGTCATTGACATTTGAGGGAAATAATTCATGAAATAAATACTCTTTGCTTTATATTAAGTTGTATGCATAAATAAAACACATTTTCTTCAGCCATATATTTTTGAATCTCTTTTTTTCTGACAAACAGATGAGAATCACCCTGCTGCACATCAGCTGATCTGACCACATATGACTATTTTTTGCGTCAGGAGGGAATTCCACTCTTTCTAGAAACTTTGAGAGCACTTTGAAAAGACATAAGGGCCACCGAGTATCATCAAAGAGGCACAATGAAGTTGTATGACCGGCTCATTTATGCTTCTTAAGCATCATTTTACCCCAGCAGAAAGGGACAAGTCAGAATAAGCTCAAAATGCTGAAAGGGAGCTGCAATAGAGATCCACACCTGTGAGTATATCACCATCTAACTTCCATGATCTGCAGAGGAATATAATACACATGATTTCAAAATATTATTATTATTGACAGGTTTCCTGACACCAATTCCTGCATAATTTAGGAAAGATTACAACTCGACCGTTCTTAGAATAAAGAATATTCTTCATCCGACTTATTGCAATTTGAAGACAATATTGTGAGCCTTAAAACCCTCGAGTCTGGTCACCATGTTCTAATGACACTTTGCAGTCTTAACCTGACATTGTAATCTTTGAACAAACTGACTGGCGCCAGGGGAAGAGTAAGAGAAAGGAGAGACACAACAGGGGGGGGGGGGGGGGGGGGGGGTCAAAAGAGAAAAGAGCTACTACAAATTGCAATAATGAACACCAGTGAATATAGTTTCCCATTAAAGCCTAGAACATGTGTCTCCTCTACGGATCTATAACACATTATTGAGCTTATATCTCACAACCATCTTCATAATTGAGAGGGGGGAGAGCTATCATGCTGCTCTTAAACGCTTAAAATCCTAATGATATTTGGATGTTTTTCATCAACACCTTGCAGCAGGAGCAGGTGCTGTGCGTTGGGGTGAAATGTGTCCCAATCTTGCTTTTATTGGAGGAAAGAAACACTCGTCTCCATGAAGCCACTAATGTAATTTAGCATGGCATGGCTGCAAGTAGCTAGCTACCCTAATTGAGCAATTGAAGACGTGACATGGTCAGCCATCAATTATAGCGACATATCAAGAACACCAATCTCCGGTTAACTTGACAGCCTGGTTGTAATAAATAATTGTTCTCGTGCATATTTTAACTACCCGAATTACTTCTGCTTTTTTTTTTTTGTCCCTCAGATGTCTGGATTCCGCAGCGGATTTAAAGTGAAGTGGTTGGACTTTATTGTTGTGGAGGTAATGCAAACAATGCGTGCGTATTCAAAAGTCAGCTGGAGTTGACAGAAAGACACCGAAATAAGAAAAATAAATCCTAGAATGAAGTGTTTCGGTGAAAACAGGTGTAAATCTCTCGACTATAATAATAAAACACTATTTATAGGAGAGAATTAAAATGATAATGATCCCCTTTCTTAAGTTAAGGAAATTTGTCATACCTGGAAATATTCCTACCCTTGTCCAGAATTATGTGCGTCTTTCCCACTATTTTAGCAGCGGCAGCATAGTGTCTTTTCATGGCGTAAAGAAAAGGTAGGCCTCGGCCCAGACCTCTAACATTATGTAAATGAGACAAACCTCTCAACCTTGTGGATTACTGAGTCAGAGAGCAGGACCCTGGTCCACAGACCCTCCACATTAGGATCCCATAAAAATCTGGAGCTGGTTGGCTGCATGCAACGCTTATGAGAGTCTACATTAATATAGTGGTCAATCTCAGTTAACTTTAATTTTTTTTAACATTCAGTGAATTTGATTTGGCCAAGGCAGAAGGGAGCGAGATAAACGGACGCGCCAAGGAGCCGTGAAGAAGGCCAAGCAAAGGTTGGTTCATACATCTGAAACATTTGTAGAGAAAATGATCTAAATAACCGAACCCTTTGGCAGATGTTTATGTAAATAGTTGTGTTGCTTTATGCGTAAAATACAACCGGAGTGTAGAAGTAAAAATGCTAAAAACATAACATTAATTTAAATGAGCCTACACTGACTCTTGCCGCTCCAATGAGAATAATTGGAATCCTGCACGCCGTATGACAAGGATAACATGTTTTGCTCCCAGAATACGCACGGGATGCTGTCCTATTTAGCGTATTAGCTGTCTTAAGATAAGATAAGATGGAACTTTATTTATCCTCGTGGGGAAATTCATGAGTTTAAACCTTGCTTTCACCTGTAGATACATATTTTTAAATCTCTGCTCCCTCACTCATACATTTAGAATCTTTCTCGATTATTTCACTTGAAAAAAATTCAACACGCGTTTGATTGTTTAATTGCTAAAATACGATTTCAAGTTTTTAATAAACAAGTGCGAACCAATGTGCTATCATTCTGCAGGGAGCTGTTTGCCAAGCAATTCCTGTCAGAAGGGACTAAATCATTGTGTGCATTTAAGACAAGACGTATTGCTGCAAAATCGCCACCTCCAAATAATCCTACTGGGACATTTTTAACCAATTTTCCGATATATGATGTGGAAGTGTTTAACGGACCATTTAAGTGTTGTTAACCAGAGCTAAATAACAATCCATTTATGTAGTTTACATCATACAGAGAACCTTTTCCCGACACCCTAACCCCCCTCAGCTCAACTCAGCACAGCAGATGGAGCAAAGCGCCTGGTTTCTGAAGTGCTTTTCTCCATCTCGTCGTTGCTGGTTCAATACCCTGAGAGATGTGGAGAGATGGCTGAAGGGCCAGGGTCCTGACCTGCAACCTCAGCCACACACCGGCTGAGCACAAAGTGCAGAAAACATGGGAATGTATATTGTCTTTCTGGCCTAAATCTGTAACTTAACTTTGTTTCTACATAATGCGATTATATGAAAGACGCCAAAGGGTTTCGGCGTCATCCTGTTTGTATCGTGCAGTTGCAGAGGCACATTTCAATTGAATAATATAAAAAGCATGCCACCTTAAATATACGAAGATAAATGCCACTGCACTCCTATCACAAAAAAAACAACAACAAAAAGAAACAGAAACTTTAAACAATTAGGTTTCATTTTGCCTGCGGAAATTACGCACGACTTTGGCACATGCTTTTTTTCTTTTTCTTTGTTATCGCCCTGTAGGGTGTCTTGGGTATAGTTTCTTTTAAAGAGTTATACTAACAAAAACAAAAAACAAAATATAATAATATAGGCTAATTCCTTAAAACTATTTCCTTAATTTGTCTGAAGCGATTCAGTGGGGATGAAAATGTTAGATGGCATTCGATTTTGTAAGACGTTTTTTCCATGGTTTTGAAATATTTTTGTAGCGTTTTTACGCACGAAATAGAATATACCTTTACTGTTCCGTGAAGCATAAACCTTATTTTGGGATTTGAATACGGGGACTGAATCTTGCAACAGCATAAATGAATTGTCTTCCTCACTCCAACCTTTACATTTAAACCACATCTATACTATGGCCAGCCTAGTGGCTTGCATTGGTGTGGACACATTCCACACCTGTAAGTCAGTGTAGTGCCATTTAGATCGAATTCATTCTCTCCTCTTAAATCTCCGGGCAGTGTGAGAGTAAAAGGCGGGCAGGTGCATATCTTTCAGCTGCACTACTTGAAACGGTGCGGTTCCTCAGCTAAGTAGGTTAAAGGTCCTCCCAAGTGGAGAAAGTATGTGCCAGGCCTCTTGAAGACCGTATTCTTCTGCAGGAGTTTGCATTCATTCACAATTAATGTCGCTTGATGGACGAAATGATGCTAATAGGGCGCCAAAAAACCGAATATGGGCTTTTATAGGATCCTGATAAATATCTGACAGCTGGGAGGAAGTGTTAAAGAGTTCAAATTTATAGGATAAGAAGTTCTTTACTGTATTCATAATGTGCACTTCTTTTCCTTGATAATTTTACAACTATGTTATATCAGACACCGGGAAAATACTCAGTCTTACTGTATGACTGCAAATAGTTAAATGTGTTATATTTTTGTTTGGCCTAGAAAACAATGTCCCATAAGTCAAGGCCACTGATTGCCGAAGAAAAAGACATACAAATGTTGATGATAGAATATGAAAACCAATTGTTTGTCTTGTTAAAAGAATAATACTACATAAAAAAAGAGACCATTTTAAGTAACTTCAGTAATATCAGGCTACTCCTTGCTGTGAGATTGCAATAGAAAATAAAGTCAATTTTACTTGAAATAAATATCTTTGTTGCTTTACATCTGAGTAAACCATGGTAAAGTGTTCAGCTGTCTCACTAGCCACATGTTTATTTTCTAAAGGAATAAAACTACAATTTATTTTGAGGTCATTGTGTTTATCAATTATAATCATAACTTAAACAAATATATTATGTAAAAGGACTACACACATGGTTTTGCCTTTTCGAAGCAAATGTGCCTGCATGTTTCCTACTGTTCTATATTTGTATCTTTATGGTTTATTGTACTTATTGTAATTTGCTTTGGATAAAAGGGTCAGCTAAATTAAATGTAAATAAAGTAACTAGACACAAGACCCTGTCACCTTTTAAACTAACTGAATACGTTTCATGGAAAAAATAATGATATGATCCGTTTGAAAGAATGTCTGAATGAAAATGATGAATTCACAGATTAATACACGTACAACAATAAATAATACTTTCTTCAAACCCTGTCACCTTGATTGAAATTTGGAAAATCCAACTTTCGGGGTATGAAACAGATTCAGCCCCCTGTCATTTTAAGCACTGAAGGTTCTGTGAGTACCGCTGTCCTCTGCATTGTTTTGAGTGGCAACATTTTAACATGACTGCTCTCTTTTGTTACTACAATTTAGAAAAAAACACAGCAGATCAATGCAGATTACCAAAGTTCCAAGGGTGCCTGGTTGGTCCACTCCTCTGCTGCATTAATTGTGGCAGCAGTGAGGGCAGGTAAACAAAGCTGTTAGAGAGTCTGTCTGTGACTCAACCACGGCTCTCTAGCTCTGTAACCAGTTACTCATGTGGCACTATGTCTCTGCCAATGTTGCTCTGCTTCTAGTTGCCCTTGGCAGACAATTGTTGTGATAAGTCGAGGCCTGGTTTGACGACACGTCCCAAAATTTAGATACAAAAATGTGGTTCACTTCACTGCAGTAAGCATACTTGTGTTCAAGTGCCGGATTTATACATTTTCGTATGCATTGTTGTGCATTATCAAAGCACAGTCAGTGCATTGGCATTAAAGTTTGCAATTGTTTTTTTAGTTTTTTTTTAGCAAACTCTGCAGCATACTAAAAGCTATAAAAGCATACATTTGTTTTTGATCAAATGTAATTTGCTAAATGGCATTGAGACCTTTCTGACAGAGTCCACGCATACCCAGTTGTTCCTTTTTTTGTCAGGAGTTAAAAGTTTTATATAGAATTATATCAGCTGCATACAGAAAAAGAGAGAATAGTATTAATAGTAATCAAATGTTGTTTGACACCTGATAAAAACTGAAACTCTGACTTTAATTTAATGTATTATGTCAACAAATAACACATAACTGTATTGGGTTAGTTGAAAGCAATACTATTAAGTTGAACCTAATATTTTTCAACTTGATATTATTGCTTTCAACTAAATTAAGCTAATTATGTGAAATCTGTTGGCACAATACATTGAATTAAAGTCAGCGTTTCATTTTTTCCATCTTTATAAAGTGTTTCCTGCTGTCCATTTATGCCAAGAATTCATTTATCCGGCTTGTTTTCGTGATATAGTCGAGACATGCATCTTCTTATCAAAAGTTTGGAAGCCTTTTGAGTGCTGCATGTGGAGACGGAACTTTTTAATAGGCTTCACAACTCAACAATGGAAATGAACAGAAGCTGCATATCAAAGCTTTTTTTACCTGTCTGTTTATCCCCACTTTGGGATGCTTTTATCCTGAAGGCCACCTGATAGCCTACAATTATTTAGATGAATTCCCATAAACACATCACAAAACTACTTCAAATTCTGAATGTATTGATCCTAGCAGACACAAGTACGCACCACGTGCCGCAATTTAGAAGATGAAGTCAAACCCTGTTTTTACGGCACTGTGTAAAAAGATTCAAATTTTCGTTTCCACTACTTTTCTTTTGAGAAAATGGACAAAGCCTAAATAAACTGCTGCAGGCTGAAAGGGAGTGCCAGTTACACCTCATCGAGTAAAATAGTATGAGCAGAACTATGAAAAATACATAAATCAAAAAAATAATAACACATTTGTAAATGAGTTTCAGTTGAAATCAGTCATTTTTGCGAATATTCACTATTGTTCTGTTTTTTGTACTGTATACTTAACCGACATACATCACATCATTTATAATTTAATTATTACAACATTTAAAACCCTAACCCTAAACCCTAACCCTAACCCTAACCCTAACCCTAACCCTAACCCTAACCCTAACCCTAACCCTAACCCTATTATATTGATCATTTTCTTTGCCATCTAATTTCAAGTTGATTTTATTCTTATCTTATTCGATTGTTATTCACATTAGCCTTTAAAAAAACTCATGCATAAGAACAGTTTTATATAACTAAAATAAAATACAAGAGTTTCCGTGTTTTTCTAAGCATTTTGCAGACACAATATTACTGTTTTTACATTACATTATTTTTCAATGTATTTTTATTTTTCCATCATTTGCTACTTTCTCTCTTTCATACAATTTTCAAAAACCAACCAGACAAACATACAGCACAAAAACAACAACAACTTGATATGGATTATTTGTGCAGTGATGTCTTAAACATGTATACATTTGTTGACCATTATTTCACTTATTAAATCCCCAGAAACAGATGTTACAATAGATGTAGGACCTTTTGGACAATTGATTCACCCATTTTCACAAGCAGAATAAAATTAAACAAATCTTCTATCAGTTAAAATAATTCTGCTCCACTAATTTGGCAGTTTTTTTTAGCCACATGAAGTTGGTTAAAGGTTCACTCAATGGCCTGTAGTTATATTCAAAGAGACAAATATCATAATGAAAACCATGTGCAATTACTACCAAAAAAAGTTGGGAAACATTACTGCGTGCCAAATAAAAAATGCATTATGTCATAGTTAAGGCAGGAATACGAAAACTAAATAGGAATACTACATTTCAATGTCAAAGACAAGATATGTTATGTCTCCAATTCATATTGCGACGGCTTATTAAATAAATCGCATAACTTGAGCATTTTTATATTTCTTTAGTGACCATCAGAGGAACTACAGCAGGAATGAGAGGTCAGTCAAAGAAGAAGAAGACATACTTTATTAATGCCCAAGGGGAAATAACTGGTTCATTTACTGGTTCTACTACTGGTAAAATAATGGCCATTCGAGTGAAAAAAAAGACAACAAGCTCACAGTCCTGAGATTCAGCAGAAAACCAAAAGGAGAGCTGATTCTAGTGACAGATACAATTTCATTTGAGAGCAGTGTAAAGTATGAATTTAAAGACTTAAACTAAACAATAAGTGTGGATTGAATACCATTATGAGCGACATAAGTTTTGAGGTATTGCTATGAATGACTTAAAGGTATGAAATATTGTATCTCTCTATCTTTTTATGTATAGCTGTCGAAAAAGAAAAGAAATGTATATTGCATAACGAGTCTAATTTATAAACTTAAATCAACGCCATAACCTGGACTGGTGTAAAATGTCACGTTTATGTAAGGACAAGCTACTTACGTAATATTGTCCCTTGTTCCTAAGTCCCTTGACACAACATTCTAACAGCCTCATAGCAACTGGTTTAGAGATTCAATATATAGTATTCTAATAAAATAGATCCTTAAGTAGCATAATGTTACAGTCAATAATATGATTCAGACTTAAAAAAAGACTCAGCATCCTTAACATACTCACCTAACTTCCAAATACTGCCAGCTTCATGATGATCAAGTTATTATTTTAGATTTTGGGTCTGTGTTTTTATATGTCTGTGAATACAATGATAAAATACAATAACGTATAAGAATGTTTACAGTATGCACTTTGCGAGTATATCAATATCACATTGTACAACTACTATTTATTCCAAGCATTCAAATTCTATTAAAAAATGGTAAAATCAATCATATTCACGCTTTAATATTTAAGCCCTAAAGCTGAACCCACACGGCAATGTTGAAGAATAATACATTCACATATTTTATTTCTTACTTATATATTTATGATGACAAATGTGCATTAGATGGTATTTTACCACATGACTTTCAGTGTATTTGAAATGTGAATGTTCATCATTGGCATCCGATGACACACACGTTAGTTCTTTTTTATGTCCTTTTTTTAGCTTACTGACTTCAGAAATGCAACAGTTGATCCTTACACTTACGGGTGACATGCTTTATTATTTGTTCTCCAGTGTTTAAACCTCTTTGTCTCTTGCTGCTGTACAGTAATAACAACTCTTCCCGGGGCTAATGGCTCTACTGTTTGTTGGTTTTGTCTCGTCGTGTTTCAGTGCTTCTTTCTCTCTGGAAGGATGTCAGCTCTCTGTGCCTCGCCGTCTCTGAGGACGCTTGATGTCATCTTGTCTACCTGATCATTACACTACCTGCTCTCCTCTACAATGCTGCCCTCTCGCTGCTCCGCCACTTGAAATGCTTGGCTGGCCTCTTCTCTGAAACCATCCTGAAATTGTGCGCTAAAACACTGCACACTGTTCCTCCTCTCGCCTCCCTCCAGCCATGTGTGCAGGAGCCAGAAAGAGATTCCTCCACTCGGACGACTGCTGCTCAGTCAAAGGGAAAACACAAAAAATGTCTTCTGCCGCCTGACAACTCTCACCTCTCACAGCTTTTATTTGATGTACACATGTGTGTGGTGTATGGTGGTGTATTTCTTACAGCAATATTCAAGAGCATTTCATGGACACAAGTACAAAGGGTTATTTTTGTAGATTTCATGATATATTAAACAGGTCCTACATGTAAAACAGCACAGGTGACAATAATAAAATGAATGATGGCTGCTTCAGTTTCAAGGTTCTGGTATTGTCATAGTAGTCATGACCATTGGTAACATTATAAGTAACAGCTGTGCTTTTCCTCCTGTGAAATATGCATTGAAGAGTATGGTGTACGTCAGTACTTGAAGGCATTAGTCACTGCTAAACTGCACCAAGAACACTGCTAATATTCTCTGTTGTGCTACATAGAGTGTGATAATACTCCATCCATCACCATTCATGAAAATACTGATTTACTATTAACACACAGCAAGTGCTCATCATAATAAGTGTCTCTTTAATGTAAAACAATGTGTAGCTCCAAATAATGCAGCATTAAACAAATATTAGTTAACACGATTTGTTCTGCATATTGAAGAATAGGTTTATGTAAACTGCAGATACACTTTAGGATACTTTTTATACAATAAGAGGAAGGTGGATTTTGTCCCCCATCAATTCCATTGAAAGCACAATAGGACTGTATTAGTAAATAGCCTGTATCAACAGGAGGAGTGATCACAGAGACCTGAACTGGGTTCAACGTTCATGTGACTAAGATTTGTAGACAGACAAAAGAATTGTGAAACTATGCTTTAATATGAATTAGTTACTATGTAGACATTTTTCTAGTATACACTTTTTTTATTGTATATTGTAGCAGTTACTGTTACTCAGTAAGGTAATACATCACCATATTGTCAGCAAACCTGACTAAATTATTTTACATAATATATCACATGTATCTAGTGTTTTGCTATTTGAGTTAGATCTACATGTGCCTTCTTATTCTACCAGACTCCTATTACGGACAGCATGGCAGCATATTCATATATGAGTATAACATTCAAAGTGAAACACTAAAGAGCCTCATGTAAAAAAATCATATTTTGACATTTTGGTTAATTTATCTCACGGCAGCAGCATTTAGCAATGTTGGGCTGCCATTGGTACAGTCAAGAGGAAAACACACACAGGGAAGAGTGCAGTGCTGCTGGACATTAAGCAACAGAGGGTGAAAGTGTGTTTTGCTCAAGAGCACCTCAGTGGCTCTGCAGAAACAGGGGAACCCTCTAATAATCAGCATTTATTTTCTAGGTGCTCCTAGCTCATCCAGTGGATTTGAGCTTCTCTTGTGCTCCAGTTACAGTTCAATCAGGAGAGACTACAGATGACTAATCAAATGCAAATGCATATTAAAGAACAAAAACGTCCTTAAATAACAGTAGCCACGTTAACATTCCCAATAGGTCACTAACTGACATGTGTATCCATGTTTCCATCTCACTCATGTGCTCTGTGATTATTATTGCTGATGTTTAGTGATTTAAATAATTAAACTTGGGCATGAGTTGTTTCTTTTCGATTTCTTGTACACCTTCAAATAATTAAATATCTCAGGTACAGTAATAACAACAGTCAGCATAATGTTTGGTGGAAAACAGACTTAAAAACCCACCATTCATTTACTGCGGTATACTGCCGGGCAGTGGTAGAAAGTAACTATTACTCAACTACGATTTTGAGGTATTTGTACTTAACCTAAGTATTTTCTCTTAATACTCCCATACATTTTGAAAGCACAATATGATATTGTACCTAACGTCCATTTAATGAAGTTAGTTATTTCGCATTAGTAGATTATTGATGCAAACAATTTAAATCATCAATTATGATATAAAAGACAGAGCATTATAAATGAAATAGCCAAACTTACAATGAAGTAATGATCATTCTATTAAGAATTACAATCTTATTATATATATACATCTGAAATGGTGAATTCTGCATAATGAATTACTTTACTTTTGGTGCTTGAAGTGTATTTTGAAAAAGAAAACCTGACTTTTACTTGCAGTGGATTGACACTGTAATGCTAAGTAACCTATCTGAATACTTCTTCCACCTCTGGGTACAGGTAGTAAAACCACATTGTATACATACCTCATATACTTTATATACTATATACAAATGTTTAGATTTGTTTGAGTGTGTGATATACTATGGCAGTGTCATTTGTCTTGCATGGTACAAAATCAGCTCTAAGTGTAATATAGTGGAATGAAGTGTGCAGTATCTACCTCAAAAACAGAGGAGTAAGGAAATTGTGTAATAAAAACTTAAATACTGTTTATTGTACAATATATATTTATATTCTTATACAAACACACTTAAAATGATTGATGTTATTTTTGATACATAAAGTTGAATTGATTTGTATTAATAACCTTTCACTATGCTGGGATTTCAACATAATGGCTTTTAATGTAACTCTGTAAATAGAAAAAATAGAAAATGATGTAATTCTGAACACTTTTTATTGAACAAGTCAAGTCTTGTACATTTTAAAACAACAGCTTAAGTGCTGTACGGATTTTTACATGACAATAAATACATTGTAAAAAATACAAAGAAGTACAATACACATAAATACATGAATACATTATTTATATTTATTTTAGCAAAGACAAAAAGTAAAAATAGGCTCTAATAAATAATATCCAAAAAACGCCGACAGCAGTGGACACCTGGCAGTTCGGAATAAACTGCACGATATGAGCAACAATGGAAAATGCTTGCCATGGGATTTTAACTGGGGCAATGCACAGAGAATTTAAAGGGCCCGAGGTCAAGTGGGACCCTGCAGCAGAGTGGGGGTTTTGTGCCTTGCTTAGGTGTACTTTGGCAATGGTAACCATGATTCTGAATGACCCGAATGACATAGATGTACAGACATCAGTTCTTGTTTTGTGAGGGTTGTGATTTTATTTCATTTGAGTATTAGTGTCAGTGAGAGTATAGAGGGGTGATGGGAAGATTTGTCTGCCACTGAATCACCTTTGTGTGGATGACAAAGTATTTGTATCTGTGTCTTTAGAAGGCAAATATTTAGAAGGTTATTGCTTCCACTTCACGCAAGGAACATGAAGGCTGAATGTGGTACAATAAACGCTCGGTCACGTTAAAATACTGCTCCTATTCAGCAAAGCAAGTCCACAAAAAGATACGGAGCAGAATTTAATTTCCATCAAATGAAGTTAGCACATTATAAATTCACCACAATCACAAGTGCTCAAACACATGATGGGCCACAACTTGCTACACATATTTTTTTTACATCCTCTTTAAACAGGAAGTTAATTAGGCAACTTGAATTGGTAAAACGCGCCGCTCCCACATTGTTGCTCTTTGATCATCACGCCTGTGATTGAAGCATGTCTGAAACAGATGATGGCGGGGTTGTTATGAGGCTCAAAGCCCCAGGATCCATTTGCAGTGCTGGCATCTCAAGCACCTCATGTTCATCTTCTGAAGAAGGTGAGACAATCCATTAAGTGAAAGGCATAAACACTCAACTCTGGGAACCTGATAGTTGGCGCTGTCCCCCATCCAGCCCATCTGACTGCAGCGGACTGTGGGTTTTATACAAGACAATTCAAGTCCTAAGATGGAACATTGAGAAAGAGAAGACAAAGGGAAATAAGACCATATGGCAATTTGCATATCATAACACAGCAGCACAACTTCTAATAGAAGAGCTCACAGATGCAAGAGACATGAGTGGGCTCTAAACATGAATTACCATGTGGCACTGTGGGTGTCATTTCAACATCAAGAAATAACCAAATTTCAATTAACTATAATATTTACATCATTATGTTTCAGCACATGACATGTTTGTCAAATGTATTTTTGTTAGTTTTTGAAAATAATAAATATATAATAACAATGCATGAACAACAAGAAAAGGTCTGATAATGAAGCCTGCATACATAGGACGGAAAAACAGCTATTTGTTATTAAATGTAATTAAAGTGATGCATTTGAAATAAAATACCATGTCTAATATACTACACATTGAACAAAAGAAGTAGAAGGAACATGTTTCCCGAAAAATGCTAAATTGATGCAGTGGATAATAAACATTGAGTCGCTGTTGTAAATTCAAGTTGGTTTCCAATACAAACTCTGTTCACACCTAAAAGGTTCTGTCAAAATGTTGGTATTTCATTCTCTAAAAGTCACCTTGTGTAAAATGTCATTCTTTGTTTCACAATCACTGTCAGCCTGCTTTTTCACTCTGTGCCACAATAAGACATGTGTGAGACAAATAATGAAACCTAAAAGGAAATTAAATCTTTCCTTTATACAGTTTCTTTCAGGAAGATGTTAACATCCCTTTATATTTACAGTAAACTGATATGACATAATGAGAAACACGTATTGTAGCTTAAATGCTATTAAATCAAATTGTGTTCAACACATTGTATTATCAGTGACTTTTAAAATGTAAGAAAGGAAAAGGTCAAATCAAAAATGTTAATTTTAGGTCAATAAACTAATTAAGGCTCTCTATATATCAAACATGTTCCTCCTTCATGAAAATAGCTTTTCAAGTTATATAGTAATGTTTTTATTTTATTTTTTCGCCCGGCAATTCACTACAGTTTGCACGCGAGTGAGAGCAGTAGGACGCTGAATGAAGCAGTCCTGCTTGAGACACATTTACTTGTTAATAGATCTCAACAAGCTCTTTTTTTACACTGCCTGTCACATAGCTTTGTCATTGACCCTCAGAGTGAAAGATGGAGTAATCATCTTTAAAATAAATATAAACTGGTATACTATTCATAAACACAGTAGGCCTATATACGTTTCAAATGTTAAGTACTATATCTTTACATTATAAACCCACAAAAGAAATGACCAAAAGACCAAGCCAGTTTGATTTTCTGTAGTCTTTTATTTCATTCACTACGATGTTTTTACATGGCTGCAGTGTTAGAATACTAGCAGGTGACAGGTGGAGAAAGGTAACTGGGAAGAAGGAAAAAAAGTGCTTCTCTGCCTTAGCACTCTACCAGATCAGATCATGACAGAGTCTGTGTACTCTGCAGACTCTGCTGTTTTCCTAATCTCAACATTCAGCAAAGTCAAGAACCTTGACGCTCACTGCTTTTTCACAAAGATGCCTTTACACTGGCTGCTGCTCATCTGCAGCACTTTAAAATCAGACCTACTGCCAGCACAATTTAAGAACTGCACTATCAGCGTCTCCTGCAGCAAAACACGGATGCAGATTTTCCTGTCCAAAGAAATTGTTCATTTTCATGTGAGGCACTTTTAATATCTTGTTAATTAATACAAGCATTTTCAGTGTTTAAGAAAATAACCCTGTCTTATATTTCTATTAGCTTTAGTCTGATTCAAAACATGAAATAACAAGTCTTCTACATCTACTTACATATGAAGTGAGTGAAAATGACCTTACATGAAGGCAAGGACACTCAAGCGATTGGGTTTTGCATTTCCTCTGAGCTGTGTATGAAATACATGTGAGAGAACAACATTGTGCACGGCTGATGAGGAAAAGGAGCTAAAAGCAAGTGTCCTAACACTTCAGAGAAAGCAGCAGGTGAGCAAAGTGTAAAAGCAATTAAACAAAATAGTCAGAGTGTTTATTCACTGGTTACATAAATGCAAATGATTTAAATGATACATATAATACACATGTGGGATATGAGGAATACGATACTGTAAGGCATAATCATTTTATGATCAGTAAATACTTCCCTTTTCAATTGCACATGCTAAATTGAGTCTTTTTATTTTTCCATATGTTTAAATTATACTACCAAATGAACATCATTATTTTACGTATTGGATCCAGACAGACAAGGGTACTTGTAATCAGATGGATAGGTTAATTATGCCATATATTAGGAATATTATATAAGCTATCTACAAATTGATGCTGATTATTTAACTCATGAAAGACACAGACTGTTAGGGAGCATATACTGATTTCTGTATCATACATACACATATGGCTATCCTGTTCATTTAAATTGGATACCATAAGAAAAAGAATCCCATTTTTATTCATGTTATAGATGTTGGAGTTGCACGAATTTGATGCAGGTATCTTTCTCTCTTTCTTCAGGCTTCAAAGACAACTACCATCAAGCTGCAGCTCTTCTGTTTTTCTCTGCTTCTTCCTTCTCTCTCTGGTGTGTGTTAGTCGGCTCTCAGCTCACCGGGTTCTTCTCATGCAGACGAGGAGGCTGATCTGAGCTCGATCAGACTGAGGAAAGTTGTGGATTCGCTCACAGACCACCATGCATCCTGATAACCCCTTGTCTTTGGGAGATATTCTAATGAGATTAAGAGTTGTATGTCTCCGACAAAACCATTAAACTAGAGAAATCCTAGATCAGAATTAGAAATATGTTAGTACCTGCATGTTATTGATGCTGTACTGTGCAGATTTGATGCAAAGTGTTGTTTCTCTCTGTGTATTTATTTTTTTAATCAAATATCAACTTCACTAGATGGAAGTCTAAACAAGTTATATTTGCCATTATTTTCCTTTGTCATTTGTCTATGTTAATTATATCTTCCCCTTTTTAAACCAATGTTATACTGATTAAGTGAATGTTCCTAGATCATGTAATAGTTTAAGGTTGAATCAGTATGGTTTTTAGGTCATTTGGTAAGTTAGAGGGTTTGTTTCCACTTGTAAATTATTCTCTATAATACGTCAACTCTCTCTTATTATACATTTGCTTGTAGAGAATATTTTAAAATCATGTTCTAAATCCTATTTCACATTTATCCATTATGTCTTGTGATTGTACATGCATTTTTAATTGTTTTTGTATTGAATTATATTAAAATGATCAAGACTCCTGCAGATCAAACAGCAGTTTTTCCTCCTTTCTCACTCCTATTCGATCATGTCAGCATCCCTCCCACCCCCTGCTGCTGCCTCTCTTTCTAACCCAATGAGGCCCCCTACAGGTGCAAGCTCACTGATGCTGAACTGAGCAGGTGCACAAACATGCTAGCCTTTTATTTTGTCATTTAACCTATTTTTGCTTTGACTAATTTGTATCTGCATGAGGAGATGAAGGACTTTTGGTAAGCAAGTCTAGTGAGTTGATTCTATGTATCAAATATAAACATAAAAGGTTATTTGAAAAGAAAGCCATTAGACTCCACTGTCCTTTTTTGTTATATTCATTCCTTTGACAAAATAACAGTGATAAGGATGCAGTTTTTTATATATTGCTAATTACATGTGACAGAAAGTCTTTTTTGTTGTGAAGGACACTGATGGAGCTGAGACTTTCAGTGGGAAACCTCACTTCAGCTCCATTGTTCACGTTCACTCAAGTGAATTAATGTGCACCATATTTTCCCCCTATCCTATTGCGCCACACCGTGGAAACACCCGGCAGCCTCTTTCTCTCCCTTTCTCTCTGTCTGTCTCTGTTTTAAAAATCAAACTGTGCTAATTGCCTGTGGACTGTTTGCATTGCGTCTATGATTTTCGAGAGCGATATGATTATGCTCTTAAGATCCATAACAATGTCATAAACTGCAATCATGCACTTATTAAAAACTGTCAAGTTTGCTTGGATGTTTGTTGATTTATAAAAACAAGAAAAAAGGTTAATTTTTAGTCATTTTCCCTCTAATTTGGAGTGCTGGAATGAGATGAAGTTAGACGTGTGTAGGTAAACGCTACGTGACGCCAACCACAGACCTCTGCTTCCATCTTGTGGCAGCACAAAGCAACACTTCCTCCCATCACCCCCCTCCCCCCGTCCATCACCCCTTCTCTCTTTAATATCGGCACTGTGGCGAATCTAATCTGGATCTCCTTTAAGGCAATAAAACCCAGATAGCTTCCTTTAAATGAAAAGCACCGCTTATTACCAGCTTTGAAATCCTCGTTTATTTGGCGATGTGCGTGATAGAAAAATGATTCATGTCGAGGTTCAAATGGGCAGGATGACGAAGATCCATGGTGTCCCAAGTGCACATTTCCTCAAGTATTGTATTCCAAGGTATATAATAGTATTATCCACGCAGGTTGAACTATGCTGCACGCCGCAAGATGCTTGTTTTATAGTCGCCTGCTTTATCCCTTTAAGCAGCCAGAAGCAATTCCCGGTAAATGTGACCCTGTTGCTGAGCCGGTTGTAGGGGCGGTGTAATTTTGTGCGGCGTTAATGACAAAACACTACTGCAAAGCGAATATTTTTCACCATAAAAGTTGATCATAAAGGCTTTTACCCAGATGACATTATTATTTTTTTGCTTCGTTTATGGGGCAGACACAACGAGCATGACTGAATGCGCATATCAGTTTTTTGGGTTGACCTAAAAATGAGTTTAAATCCGCAATAAATATGCAGGCTCATTATTTTTTTGATTTAGGAGGGTTGTAAGAAAAAATGTATTGTAAAATATTAAGAATATTAATGCACAATAACATTTGATATTAAGAAATACCAGAACCGTTTATAGGGTTATTTCTGGTCTTTCAAACGGCGGTAAATCTTGGCGTATTTGTCCAATAAACACATGCCAACTTCTCCAATTTTTGTTCCCATGGAATACACATCTTCATCCCACAGCATCACCCACATGTCCTCGGATTCAGAATATAAATAGAGAGGAAATGGCAGCTTTGACATTTATCTATGGTACTGTTTTGATATCTCTACCAGCATGAAAGGTGCCTTTGTGTAGGCCCAACTTAGAGTACAATTCAGGGCATCTTTAATTGGAGCAGAATGTCCATGGGTCAGTTTTACACCTGATGTGTAAATTCATAAAAGGGGGGAAATTGTGTCAAATATTTTTCCACGAGTCAATGTTAGAAACAGGCCTACGCATTGCAGCACTACTCAAAGCAAATAAGGAGGAACCGTGTCTGCTATTAAAAATAGTTTTTGTGACGAGCGACTTTTTTGGACAGACAATAATCAGCCTTTGACTGGAGGACGGGGGTGAGAGGGGAAAGAGAAATGAGAAGGCTGTTGTTGGCATAGCTCTATCAAGGAAGAAGGACTCCCTGTTATCTGTGAATGGGGCTTCTTCTCTTTTTTTGACCAGAATAGATATAGCACGAATTTTTAATTCGTTTTTCTTTGAGAGACAACAATGCTTTATTTGAAAGCTTGATACAATTTGGGGCTTGTGAGAGATCCTTTTCTCCTTGTCCGAGCCCAGCTGCCCATATGGGATACAACGTGTGCAGCAAAGATCACAATGGCACCAAGTGACAGGCAGGACAAAAAGCCCAAGGATACATCTCCCTGACTCTGAACAGCACCAAGAAACTCAGTCAGTCTCTCTATCTGCACATCCCACTCCTCCTGCTGCTCGTTAACATGCACGCCTCTAACATCCAGCAACACCAGGCCTGGCCTTTTGTCTCTGTGTTGTGTCGTGTACTGTATTATGCAATGATGGAGTCACAAAACTGCTTCATTACAGGGGCGAAAAATGAGGACAGGGAGCCACACAAAGGCTTTCATTTGTGTCTTACTTATAAGGGCTAAACATGTTTGTCTTAACATTTGCTGCCATTTATTATTTTATTTTAACATGAATCTAGAGTCTACTAAAAATCCAATCACAGCCAATCACCGTCTTTTGCAATTCAATTCATATCATATTACGCTCCATAAGCGTTGATCAATTCAAAAAGCAATGCATATTACTTGTTTATCCACAAATACATCAAAAACGAAAACTACAGGCATAGTGTTGATGTATTTGACCTACAAGCTCCACCAGTGGTGGAACCCAAAACCTTTTCTGTCCGGGACAAATTGAGTCTGTGTCGCCCACAAAAGCAGTAGCCCCTTGAGACCCAATTCTGTAAATAATTAGCAAATCTGCACAATTTGGCTGTTTGTTCAGTGATGATAGGGGCGACTCTAACATCTGTTGGGGGATTTTTTGTCCCGGGACAAACACGATGCATGGATTTTTCTACTAGGTTATCATATTTACCCAAGACATTGACTGGAGTCTGATAATCCGCAGTGCGCTGATACGGATCACTGGGGAGCCATTTGTGCTTTTTTTGGTTCCACCTTACACAAGATCATGACTAATAGAGCAGTGTAGAGTTTAATGCGCAATATCGATGCTAACACGTTATATGATCGTGTAAAAAATAACTTTATTAGGCAGTTAAAGCCCCTTTAAACCGTGCGTATTTTAGTTGACCGTTTGCCGTGGTTAAACAAAGAGGATTGGTGACTCATTGATTATTCCTGCTCTATTCGCAGGTTAGCGCTTAACAAGATAACAATACATTTATTGCAATAAACGACCCCCGCTCCCCCCCACAGTCTACCACTTTACACCCAAGGCCGGGAGTGGTTGGGGATGCTGACAAAAAAAAGAGAGCTTTTCACTCAAAAGCTTCTTATGTGGAGAAGCCCTCTTATATTAAGTGAGTGGATTTTAGTCCCGTTTCACAAGTGACTTTAGCCTCTTTATTAGTGAGGTGTTCGGATTGGGGGAAAATATTCTACGGATTAAATTCTCTTAGAAGGAAAGGAGTGAAGTGCGTTGGAGATGTATTCCCAGAGTCAAGCTCTATTCTGTGGCACAATAGCATTTAGCTCCTCGCCCTTCATTGTGATTGGTAGCGATGTTTTTTCAGAGATGATCGAATATAGGACACGTGTATAAAGCAAAACCTCTTTTCAGAAACACAGCATTTTATTTTAAAATCCTCATAAAAAATGTGGGATATTTAGCCAACACCGCGCGGCTACACTGTTATTTACATAATGTGATCTGACACTGCAGTCATAACGTTTTTGCCAAAACTCCCTCCCTCAAAATGTGTAAATATATAGAGGCCGATCTTCAGCTTTATGGTCCCGAAAGCTCTCTAGGTTGCAAACATTTGCCACAAAATATTAACAGTAAATAAAAACAAAAGGAAATAGCTGCAAAGTTGCCAGTGTTTATTCATGGCCATAAATATTTTTTCGGTCCATAAAAGAAGCAAGAAATTAAAATTTCTATAATTATAAAGTGGTTCATACGTGCTGATAATAACACGAAGGGACAAAAGAAAATAAAAGAGGAAAACATCTCTACAACCAACACACAACATACTTTACAAAAAAAGTTCACAATAAGAGCATTGACATTCTTAATAAAATCTATAAGGGAGAGGTTCGGACCCAGTTCTCTTAACGAAAACATGTAAACACGGCGCACACATGAGCCCCGAATAAAAATGGTAGTATATATATGAGTCAAGCTGCAAAAATGAAAAGTCTTTTGTTTTTTGTGTTTTATTTTTTTTTTCTTTGCTTTGTGGTGAAACTCCCTATCGTGCCTCCAAGCCAAGTCTCTATAATTTCTCTCACCAAGTCCACTGTTGCGTTTGCACCAAGTGATGTGCTGGGAACTGTGGCGTGGCCGCGGCGCTGTACTGCGCGTTATACTGCATGTGTTGGAGTGACTGGGCACTATAAGCCGAGAAGGGGATCCCGGCCTGAAAAGTGGCCGCCAAGTCCTGAGCTTTAAGAGTGTGACAAGGCTTTCCATCCCTGACTAAGACGGGCACGGCCACCCGCCTGGGAGAAGGGAGATGGGTCACTTCCATACCTTTCTCGGCCCGGGCTCTCTTCATCTTATACCGGTGGTTCTGGAACCAGATCTTCACCTGGGTCGGGGTGAGGCGGATGAGGCTGGCCAGGTGCTCCCTCTCCGGGGCGGACAGGTACCTCTGCTGCCGAAAGCGCCGCTCCAGCTCGTAGGTTTGCGCCTTGGAAAACAACACCCTCCTTTTTCGCTTCTTGCCGGAGTCGCTGCCGCCGCTGCTGGAAGTTTCCTTGTCGTTGTCCGGCGATTCGTCGTCTGCGGACGGCTCCGGGGACTTGGCCGAGTCCTGAGAGCTGGCAGAGAGACCGTGCACTGCGGCAAGAAACGGGAGAAACACTGTCAAAATGTTATGATGCAAAGTTCCCAGGGACATTCATCATAAACACAATCAATAAAATCATCATTCAAAAACTTTGGATGCATTAATTATCAGTGCTGCTGCGTAAAAACTAAAATAACCTGTTAATGACTTGTAAAAACAACATTAAACACATTTCTAAACTACAGAAATGGCTTAATTGTAAACTGAGGGGCATGTTGGTGTATTTTAAC